>NW_027182813.1:1142500-1250000 GCF_041146395.1 Eulemur rufifrons
CCTAAACCCTAACTCTTAACCTTAACCCTAAGCGTTAACTCTCACGCTAACCTTTAATCCTAACCCTAATCCTAATCTTCAACCCTAAACCTAACACTTAACCCTAACCCTGTACCAAACCCTAAACCCTCATCTTAACCCTAACCGTAAACCTCAACCCTAAACCAAAGTGTAACCGTTAAACCTAAGAGTAACCTTTAACCCTAACCCTAATCCCTAACCCTAAGCCCTCACCCTAACACTAAACTTCATCCTTAACCCTAACCAGAATCCTAACCCTAAATCTAATTCTCAGACTTCTTGCTTTCTTAGAGTTTAGAAAGCCTGCAATCCTCCCATGCCATGCGTGAAAGGACGCTCTACCACTGTGTCCTGCATGAAACCCACGGGTCCATACCCACAGTATGATAGAGTGGGTTCCCGGGTACAATCCCAGCCCCCTAAACTCCCCCTGCCCGCCTAATGCAGACAGGGCCCATACGCTAAGCATAAACAGTACCGTTAACAGATAACCCTAACCCTGAACATAACACCCAACCCTATTCGTATTTCTCCCCTTAACACGTAAACCTCACCGTGCGCCTAACTTTAACCTCCTCCGAACGTAAATGCATAACCCATTTCCTGAGAACAACCCCTATCCCATAATTCTAACCCTATCTCCTAGTCATCACTTTGACACCTAATCCCTAACCCTAATTCTAAACCGCTAACCCTAACCGTAACCCTACCTACAACCCTAACACTGACAGGAACTCTTACTTCTAACCCCAACGCTATGCCTAACAAAAACCCTAACCCTTGACCCTAACCCTTCACCCTAACCACTAAGCCTTACCCTAACCCTTAACCCTAATCCTAATCCTAACCATTAAACCTAACCCTAGCTCTTAAAGCTAACCCTAAACCTTACCCTCACGACTAGACCTAACCCTGACACTAACCTAACACCTAACCCTAACCAGAACCCCTAAAGCTAACCCTGAACCCTATCCCTAACCCTAGCAGTAAACTTTAACCCTAAACCTAAGCCCAACCCGTAACCCTAATCCTATCCTTTTACCCTAAAACTAACCCCTAAACCTAACCCCTATACCTCGCCCTAACTCTAACCCCAATCCTAATTCTAACCATACCCCTTCAAAAAACACTAACTCCTAACCGCTAACCCTAACACTAACCAAAAACCCTAATCACTAATCCCTAACCCTAACGCTTATCCTTTACCCTCACCGTTAACCCTCACCCTAAATCTTAACACTGACCCTAACCTTAACCTTTAACTCTAAGCCTAACCCTTAATCCTACAGTAAGGAAGACCTTAATGCTAATGGGATCCCTTATCCCTAACCCTAACACTACAGCTAAAATTAACCCTAACCTTGGATCCTTAAACCTAACCCCTAACACTTACTTTAACCCCAAACCCTAACCCTAATCCTAAGCATTAAACCTAACCCTATCTCTTATCCCTAACGCTAGCCCTTACCCTAACGCCTAGATCTAACCCTAAATCTAACCTACCGCCTAATCCGACCCTTAAGCCCTAATGCTAACTCTAACCCTGAACCCTAAACCTACCCATAACCCTTAACACTAACCCTATCCGTGAACCTTAACCCTGACCCTAACCATTACCCGCACCCAAGCATTTAACCCTGACCCTAACCCTAATCCTTAATGATAACCCTAACACTAAACCCTAACCCTAAGCCCAAGACTTAGCCCTAATCCTATCCCTTAACCCTAACCCTAACCCTAATGCTACCCCCTAAACCTAACCCTAACCGTGACCAATAAACCTAACCCTAACCTCTAACACAAACCATAGCACATAACTCTAACCCTAATACTAACCCTAACCCTAACCCTAACCCTAAACCCTAACTCTTAACCTTAACCCTAAGCGTTAACTCTCACGCTAACCTTTAATCCTAACCCTAATCCTAATCTTCAACCCTAAACCTAACACTTAACCCTAACCCTGTACCAAACCCTAACCCCTCATCTTAACCCTAACCGTAAACCTCAACCCTAAACCAAAGTGTAACCGTTAAACCTAAGAGTAACCTTTAACCCTAACCCTATTCCCTAACCCTAAGCCCTCACCCTAACACTAAACTTCATCCTTAACCCTAACCAGAATCCTAACCCTAAATCTAATTCTCAGACTTTCTTGCTTCCTTAGAGTTTAGAAAGCCTGCAATCCTCCCATGCCATGCGTGAAAGGAGGCTCTACCACTGTGTCCTGCATGAAACCCACGGGCCCATACCCAGAGTATGATAGAGTGGGTTCCCGGGTACAATCCCAGCCCCCTAAACTCCCCCCGCCCGCCTAATGCAGACAGGGCCCGTGCGCTAAGCATAAACAATACCTTTAACAGATAACCCTAACCCTGAACATAACACCCAACCCTGTTCCTATTTCTCCCCTTAACACGTAAACCTCACCGTGCGCCTAACTTTAACCTCTTATCCTAACGTTAATGCATAACCCATTTCCTGAGAACAACCCCTATCCCATAATTCTAACCCTATCTCCTAGTCATCACTGTGACACCTAATCCCTAACCCTCATTCTAAACCGCTAACCCTAACCGTAACCCTACCTACAACCCTAACACTGACAGGAACCCTTACTTCTAACCCCAACGCTATGCCTAACAAAAACCCTAACCCTTGACCCTAACCCTTCACCCTAACCCCTAAGCCTTACCCTAACCCTTAACCCTAATCCTAATCCTAACCTTTAAACCTAACCCTAGCTCTTAAAGCTAACCCTAAACCTTACCCTCACGACTAGACCTAACCCTGACACTAACCTAACACCTAACCCTAACCAGAACCCCTAAAGCTAACCCTGAACCCTATCCCTAACCCTAGCAGTAAACTTTAACCCTAAACCGAAGCCCAACCCGTAACCCTAATCCTATCCTTTTACCCTAAAACTAACCCCTAAACCTAACCCCTATACCTCACCCTAACTCTAACCCCAATCCTAATTCTAACCATACCCCTTCATAAAACACTAACTCCTAACCGCTAACCCTAACATTAACCAAAAACCCTAATCACTAATCCCTAACCCTAACGCTTAACCTTTACCCTAACCGTTAACCCTCACCCTAAATCTTAACACTGACCCTAACCTTAACCTTTAACTCTAAGCCTAACCCTTAACCCTACAGTAAGGAAGACCCTTAATGCTAATGGGATCCCTTATCCCTAACCCTAACACTACAGCTAAAAATAACCCTAACCTTGGATCCTTAAACCTAACCCCTAACACTTACTTTAACCCCAAAACCTAACCCTAATCCTAAGCATTAAACCTAACCCTATCTCTTAACCCTAACGCTAGCCCTTACCCTAACGCCTAGATCTAACCCTAAATCTAACCTACCGCCTAATCCTAACCTTAAGCCCTAATGCTAACTCTAACCCTGAACCCTAAACCCACCCGTAACCCTTAACACTAACCCTATCCGTGAACCTGAACCCTGACCCTAACCATTACCCGCACCCAAGCATTTAACCCTGACCCTAACCCTAATACTTAATGATAACCCTAACACTAAACACTAACCCTAAGCCCAACACTTAACCCTAATCCTATCCCTTAACCCTAACCCTAACCCTAACCCTAATGCTAACCCGTAAACGTAACCCTAACCGTCACCAGTAAACCTAACCCTAACCTCTAACAGAAACCATAGCACGTAACTCTAACCCTAAAACTAACCCGAACCCTAACCCTAACCCTAAACCCTAACTCTTAACCTTAACCCTAAGCGTTAACTCTCACGCTAAACTTTAATCCTAACCTTCAAGCCTAAACCTAACACTTAACCCTAACCCTGTACCAAACCCTAACCCCTCATCTTAACCCTAACCGTAAACCTCAACCCTAAACCAAAGTGTAACCGTTAAACCTAAGAGTAACCTTTAACCCTAACCCTAATCCCTAACCCTAAGCCCTCACCCTAACACTAAACTTCATCCTTAACCCTAACCAGAATCCTAACCCTAAATCTAATTCTCAGACTTCTTGCTTTCTTAGAGTTTAGAAAGCCTGCAATCCTCCCATGCCATGCGTGAAAGGAGGCTTTACCACTGTGTTCTGCATGAAACCCACGGGCCCATACCCAGAGTATGATAGAGTGGGTTCCCGAGTACAATCCCAGCCCCCTAAACTCCCCCCGCCCGCCTAATGCAGACAGGGCCCGTGCACTAAGCATGAACAATACCTTTAACAGATAACCCTAACCCTGAACATAACAGCCAACCCTATTCCTATTTCTCCCTTTAACACGTAAACCTCACCGTGCGCCTAACTTTAACCTCTTATCCTAACGTTAATGCATAACCCATTTCCTGAGAACAACCCCTATCCCATAATTCTAACCCTATCTCCTAGTCATCACTGTGACACCTAATCCCTAACCCGAATTCTAAACCGCTAACCCTAACCGTCACCCTACCTACAACCCTAACACTGACAGTGACTCTTACTTCTAACCCCAACGCTATGCCTAACAAAAACCCTAACCCTTGACCCTAACCCTTCACCCTAACCCCTAAGCCTTACCCTAACCCTTAACCCTAATCCTAATCCTAGCCATTAATCCTAACCCTAGCTCTTAAAGCTAACCCTAAACCTTACCCTCACGACTAGACCTAACCCTGACACTAACCTAACACCTAACCCTAACCAGAACCCCTAAAGCGAACCCTGAACCCTATCCCTAACCCTAGCAGTAAACTTTAATCCTAAACCTAAGCCCAACCCGTAACCCTAATCCTGTCCTTTTACCCTAAAACTAACCCCTAAACCTAACCCCTATACCTCACCCTAACTCTAAACCCAATCCTAATTCTAACCATACCCCTTCATAAAACACTAACTCCTAACCGCTAACCTTAGCACTAACCAAAAACCCTAATCACTAATCCCTAACCCTAACACTTAACCTTTACCCTAACCGCTAACCCTCACCCTAAATCTTAACACTGACCCTAACCTTAACCTTTAACTCTAAGCCTAACCCTTAACCCTACAGTAAGGAAGACCCTTAATGCTAATGGGATCCCTTATCCCTAACCCTAACACTACAGCTAAAAGTAACCCTAACCTTTGATCCTTAAACCTAACCCCTAACACTTACTTTAACCCCAAACCCTAACCCTAATCCTAAGCATTAAATCTAACCCTATCTCTTAAACCTAACACTAGCCCTTACCCTAACGCCTAGATCTAACCCTAAATCTAACCTACCGCCTAATCCTAACCTTAAGCCCTAATGCTAACTCTAACCCTGAACCCTAAACCTACCCGTAACCCTTAACACTGACCCTATCCCTAACCCCCTTACCCTAACTCTGTTAACCCTAACCCTCAACCCTGACCCTAACCTTAAACCTTAATCCTAACCATGCGTGCGATGAGCCTCTGCCTTTGTCCTGCGTGACAGTTCAAGCCCAACACCCAGGGTACGATGAAGTGGGGACACAGCCTTGCTCCACACCCACAGTGCCCCGTATGTTAGACGGGGCCCGTGCCCTAACACACACCGTTAAACGTAAGCCCTAACCCTATCACTAAACCAAACCCTTAGTAAGCCCTGAATCTAACTCCTAACAGTAACCCTAATCCCTGACCCTTACTCTTGCCTCTCACCCTAAACCTAAACCCAACCACTAAACATAATCCTAATCTCTAACCCTAACAGTAACCCTAATCTTAATTCTAACCTAAAACCCTAACCCCTAAACCTAATCCTAGTCCCTAACACCTAACCTTAACCTAAACCGAATTCCAATTCTCAGAGTTCTTCAATTCAAAAACTTAAAAAAAAGCCTACAATCCACCAATGCCGTGTCTGAGATGAGGGTCCGCCCCTATGTCCTGCATGACAGGCAGGCGCCAATGCCCAGGGTACTATGGAGTGGAGTCCTGGGGTCTGTAGGCTTGCTAAACTCCAGTTTGGAAGAATTGCTATAGTCATATATAGGGATGCTTACATTTACTTATAGAAAGCAACTATTGGTGTGTGATTTGTAGGCTTGCCTTACTCTAGTTTGGATGAAGAAGCTGAATCATATATAGGAATATTAGCTTTGAGTTAGAGGAAGCATCTATGGGGGGTGCTTTTTTGGCTTGTTAAACTCTGGTTTGGAAGAAGTTCGAGAGTCTTATATAGGAACGATATCATTCATTCAGAGAAAGCAATTATAGGGAGTTGGTTTGTAGGCTTGCTAAGCTCTAGTTTGGAGGAAGGCGAGAGTCATATATAGGAACGCTTATGTTCACATAAAGCGTCTACGGGGGGACGGTTTCTAGGCTTCCTAAACTCTAGCTTGGAAAAAGAGGACAGTTATGTATAGGAACTCTCGGCGGGGGATTTGTAGCATTGCTAAAATCTTAGATTGGAAAAGTTGCGAGAGTCATACATAGGAATGTTAACATTCACTCAATGAAAGCAACTATAAGGGGTGCTTTCCAGGCTGGCTACACTCTAATTTGGAAAAAGTGCGACAGTCATATATAGGAAGGCTTATATTCACTCAGACAAAGCAATTATGTGTAGGTGTATAGTAGGCATGCTAACTCTAGTTTGGAAAATTTCGAGAGCCATGTATAGGAAAGCTTACAGTAACTTAGAGAAAGCAACGAACAGGGGTGGAGTGTAGACTTGCTAAACTCTAGTTTGGAGGAAGTGCCATAGTCATATATAGGAACGCTTAAATTCGTTCAGAGAAAACAGGTGTCGGGGATTGGTCTGTAGACTTATTCAACTCTAGTTTGGAAGAAGTGCGAGAGACATATATAGGAATGTTTACATTGACTCAAAGAAAGCAACTATGGGGGAGTGTTATTTTGGCATGCCAGATGCTAGTTAGGAAGAAGTACAAGACTCATATATAGGAACGCTTACATTCACACAGCGAGAGCAACTACGGAGTAGTGTCAGGTAGACATATTAAAGTCTAGCTTGGGAGAAGTTCCAGAGTCCTATATAGGAAAGGTAAGAGCCACTTTGAAAAAGCAAGTCTTGGCGGGTGGTTTGTAGGCCTGCAAAACCTTGTTTTGGTTGAAGTGTGAGAATCATATATGAGAACGCTTACATTCACTCAGAGAAAGCAATGATGGGGTTGTTTGTAGGCTTACTAAACTGCAGTTTGGAAGAAGCACGAGAATCACATATAGGAGCACATACATTTTGACGCACTGAAAGTAACTATGGGGTGGTGTTTTATAGGCATGCTAAACTCTAGTTTGGACGAAGTTTGAGAATCACATATAAGAAAGCTTAGAGTCACTTAGAGAAAACAAATCTCTGGGTGTGGAATGTAGGCCTGCTAAACTCTATTTTGGTTTAAGAGTGAGAGTCATATATGGGAAGGCTTACATTCGCTCAGAGAAAGCAACGATGGTGTGGTGGTTTGTAGGCATACTGAACTCTAGTTTGGAAGAAGTAGGAGAATGATATATGGGAACGCTTACATTCACGTAGAGAAAGCAATTATGGGGTGGCGTTTTTGTAGCCATGCTAATCTCTAGTTTGGAAGAAGTTAAGGAGTAATATATAGGAAAGGGTACAGTCATAGAAACCAACTCTCGGGGGATGTTTTGTACTCCTGCAAAACTCCAGTTTGGAAGAAGGGGGAGAGTCATATTGGGGACCGCGTGCATTCACTCAGAGAAATCAACGATGGGATTGTGATTTGTAGGCATAGTCAACTCTAGTTTGGAAGAATTACGAGAATCGTATATAGGAAAGCTTACCTTCACGCAGAGAAAGCAACTATGGAGTGATGTTTGTATGCCTACTAAAATATAGTTTGGAGGAAGTTCGAGAGCCATATCTGGGAAGCTTACAGTAACTTAGAGAAAGCAACTCTCGGGGGTGTTTCGTAGGCCTGCTAAACTCTATTTTCAATGAAGTGTTAGAATAATATATGGGAACTCAGTGAAAGCAACGTTGTGGTTGTGGTTCCTAGGCATACTAACCTGTAATTTGGAAGAAGCAAGAGAATCACATGTAGAACCGCTTACATTCCGGCACCGAATGCAACTATGGGGTGGTGTTTTGTAGGGTGCAAAACTCTAATTTGGACGAAGTTTGAGAGTCATATATAGGAAAGTTTACAGTCACGTAGAGAAAGCAACTCTCTGGGTGTGGAATGTAGAGTTATTTTGGTTGAAATAGTTATTTTGGTTGAAGTGTGAGAGTCATATATGGGAACGCTTACATTCACTCAGAGAAAACAACGTTTGGGTGGTGGTTTGTAGGGCATACTAAACTGTAGTTTGGAAGAAGTACGAGAGTCCTATATAGGAACACTTACATTCACACAGAGAAAGCACTTATGGCGTCAGGTTTTGTAGGCATGCTAAACTGAAGTTTGGAAGAAGTTGGAGAACCTTATACAGGAAAGATTACCGTCACCTAGGGAAAGCAACTCTCGGGAGATTTTTTTGTACACATGCTAAACTCTAATTTGGATGAAGTGTGAGAGTCAAACATGGGACCGCTTACATTCCCTCAGAGAAACAACACTGGGGTGGTTTTTGTAGGCATACTAAATAGTTTGGAAGAAGTACAAGAATGATATTTGGGAACGCTTACATTCACACAGAGAAAGCAACTACGGGGTGGTGTTTTGTAAGCATGCTATAGTTTGGAAGAAGTTCTAAACCTGAACAGTCACTTAGAGAAAGCAACTCTTGGTGGGTGATTTTTAGGTCTGCTAAATTGTATTTTGAAAGAAGTACCAGAGTCATATATACTAATGCTTACATTCATGCAAAGAAAAAACCATGGGGTGATGTTTTGTGGGCATGTTAACCTGTAGTTTGGAAGAAGTTGGAGAGTCTTATTTAGGAAAGCTTACAGTCACCTAGAGAAAGTAACTCTCGGGAGAGCCATTCTTGGCCTGCTAAACTCTACTTTGCATCAATTGTGAGTCAAACATGGGAATGCTTTCATTCATTCAGAGAACGCAACGTTTGGGTGGTGGTTTGTAGGCATTCTAAACTGTATTTTGGAGGAAGTACGAGAGTCATGTATAGGAACGCTTACATTCAGGCAGAGAAAGCAACTCTGGGGTCGTATTTTGTTGGCATGCTAAACTGTGGTTTGGAAGAAGTTCGAGAGTCTTATATAGGAAAGATTACAGTGACACAGAGAAAACAACTCTCGGAAGTTTATTGGTAGGCCTGCTAAACTCTAACTTGGATGAAATGTGAGAACTCTTGCATTCATTCACTTAGAGAAAGAAACATCGTGATGGTTTGAAGGCATAATAACTGTAGTTGGGAAGAAGTAGGAGAGTCATATATATGAACCGTTACATTCACGCAGAGAACGCAACTGTGGGGTGGCGATGTATGCATGTTAATCTGTAGTTTGGAGGAAGTGCGAGAGTCATATCTGGGGAAAATTACAGTCACTTAGGGAAAGGAACCATCTTGGGTTGGTATGTAGATCTGCTAAATTCTATTTTGGAAACAGAGTGTGAGTCATATATGGGAACGCTTATGTTCACTCATAGAAAGCAACCACTGCGTGGTGTTTTGTTGGCATGGTGTAGTTTGAAAGAAGTTGGAGATTCTTATATAGGAAAGTTTACAGTCACCTAGAGAAAGCAACTCACGGGGTGTTGTTTGTAGGCCTGCTAAACTCTAATTTAGATGAAGTGAGAGAGGCATACATATGAACGCTTATATTGATGCAGAGAAAGCAACTATGGGGTGGTGTTTTGTAGGCATGCTAAAATATAATTTGGAAGAAGTTTGAAAACAGACAGTCACTTAGAGAAAGCCACTCTCGGCGGTTGATTTTTCGGTGTGCTAAATTGTATTTTGAAAGAAGTACCAGAGTCATATATACAAACGCTTACATTCATGCAGAGAAAGCAACTCTGGGGTGGTGTTTTCTAGGCATGCTAAACTCTAGTTTGGACGAAGTTTGAGAATCACATATAAGAAAGCTTAGTCGCTTAAAGCAAATCTCTGG
The DNA here is from genome assembly GCF_041146395.1 of Eulemur rufifrons. Taxonomy (NCBI): domain Eukaryota; kingdom Metazoa; phylum Chordata; class Mammalia; order Primates; family Lemuridae; genus Eulemur; species Eulemur rufifrons. The sequence goes on from NW_027182813.1 coordinate 1,152,520, forward strand.
GTGTGGAATGTAGGCGTGCCAAACTCTATTTTGGTTTCAGAGTGAGAGTCATATATGGGAAGGCTTACATTCGCTCAGAGAAAGCAACGATGGTGTGGTGGTTTGTAGGCATACTGAACTCTAGTTTGGAAGAAGTAGGAGAATGATATATGGGAACGCTTACATTCATGCAGAGAAAGCAATTATGGGGTGGCTTTTTTGTACCCATGCTAATCTCTAGTTTAGAAGAAGTTATATAGGAAAGCGTACACTCATTTATAGAAACCAACTTTCGGGGGATGGACGGTAGGCCTGCAAAACTCTACTTTGGAAGGAGGGGGAGAGTCATATTGGGGCCACGTACATTGACTCAGAGAAATCAAGGATGGGGTTGTGGTTTGTAGGCATACTAAACTCTAGTTTGGAAGAAGTACGAGAATCATATATAGGAACGCTTACATTCATGCAGAGAAAGCAACTATGGAGTGATGTTTGTATGCCTACTAAACGATAGTTTGGAGGAAGTTTAGAATCTTATATAGCAAAGCTTACAGTCACCTAGAGAGAGCAACTCTTGGGAGATGGTTTCTAAGCCTGATAATTTGCACCAACTCTTAAAGTCAAGTATGGGAAGGTTTACATCCACTCAGAACGCAAGGTTTGGGTTGCAGTTTGTGGCCATAATTGTAGTTTGGAAGAAGTAGAAAAGTCATATATATGAACGGTTACATTCACGCAGACAAACCAGCTATGGAGTGATGTGTGTATGCCTACTAAACTATAGTTTGGAGGATGTTCGAGAGTCATATCTGGAAAGCTTACAGTCATTTAGAGAAAGAAACTCTCCGGGGGGTGGTTCGTAGGCCTGCTAAACTCCATTTTCAAAGAAGTGTCAAAATCATATACAGGAACGCTTACATTCACTCAGAGAAAGCAACGTTGGAGTGGCCGTTTGTGAGCATACTAAACTCTACTTTGGAAGAGGTACGAGAGACATAAATACGAACGCTTACATTAACACAGAGAAAGCAAATACGGGGTGCTGTAGTGCAGGCATGCTAAACTATAGATGGGAAGAAGTTCGAAAGCTGACAGTCACTTAGAGAAAGCAACTCTTGGTGGGTGATTTTTTAAGTCTGCTAAATTGTATTTTGAAAGACGTGTCAGAGTCTTATATACAAACGCTTACATTCATGCGTAGAAAGAAACTATGGGGTGATGTGTTGTGGGGATGCTAAACTGCAGTTTGGAAGAAGTTCGAGAGTGTTATGTAGGATAGCTTACAGTCACCTAGAGAAAGCAACACTCAGGAGAGCTTTGCAAGCCTGCTAAACTCTAACTAGCAGCAATTGTGAGAGTCAAACATGGGAACGCTTACATTCACTCAGAGAACACAACGTTTGGGTGGTGGTTTGTAGGCATAATAACTGTAGTTCGGAAAAAGTAGGAGAGTCATAGATGAACGGTTACATTCACGCAGAGAAAGCAACTGTTGGGTGGCGTATGTATGCATGCTAATCTGTAGTTTGGAGGAATTTTGAGAGTCATATCTGGGGAAAATTACAGTCAGTTAGAGAAAGCAACCATCGGGGGCCGTTTTGTAGATCTGCTAAATTCTATTTTGAAAGAAGAGTGAGAGTCATATATGGGAACGCTTATGATCACGAAGAGAAATCAACTATGGGGCTGTGTTTTGTTGGCATGCTAAACTGTAGTTTGGAAGAAGTTCGCGAGTCTTACATAGGAAAGTTTACAGTCACCTAGAGAAAGCAACTCTCGGGAGATTGTTTCTAAGCATGCTAAATTCTAGTTTGCATCAATTGTGAGAGTCAAACATGGGAACGCTTACATTCACTCAGAGAACCCAACGTTTGGGTGGTGGTTTGTAAGCATTCTAAACTGTATTTTGGAGGAAGTAGGAGAGTCATATATACGAATGCTTACATTCACGCAGAGAAAGCAACTCTGTGATCGTATTTTGTTGGCATGCTAAACTGTGGTTTGGAAGAAGTTCGAGAGCCTTACATAGGAAAGATTACAGTGACACAGAGAAAAACAAATCTCTGTAGTTTGTTGGTAGGTCTGCTAAACTGTAATTTGGATGAAGTGTGAGAACGCTTGCATTCACTCAGAGAAAGAACGTTGTCGTGATGGTTTGTAGGAATAAATGCTGTAGTTCAAAAGAAGTAGGAGAGTCATATATGAACGGTTACATTCACGCAGAGAAAGCAACTGTGGGGTGGCCTATGTAATCATCATAATCTAGTTTGGAGGAAGTTCGAGAGTCATATGTGGGAAAAATTAAAGTCACCTAGAGAATTGGAACCATCGGGTGTTGTGTAGGTCTGCTAAATTCTATTTTGGAAGAAGAGTGAGAGTCATATATGGGAACGCTTATGTTCACTCAGAGAAATCAACGATGGTGCGCTGTATTGCTGGCATACTAAACTGTAGTTTGGAAGAAGTTCGAGAGTCTTATATAGGAAAGTTTACAGTCACCTAGAGAAAGCAACTCACAGGAGGTGGTTTGTGGGCCGCTAAACTCTAATTTGGATGAAGTGAAAGAGGCATACATGGATACGCTTCATTCACTCAGAGAAAGGTAAATTTGGGTGCCGGTTTGTAGGTATACTAACTCCAGTTTGGAAGAAGTACGGGAGTCATATATATGAACGCTTATATGGACGCAGAGAAAGCAACTATGGGGTGGTGTTTTGTAGGCATGATAAAATATAATTTGGAAGAAGTTCGAAAGCTGACAGTGACTTAGAGAAAGCAACTCTCGGCGGTTGATTTTGAGGTCTGCTAAATTGTATTTTGAAAGAAGTACCAGAATCATATATAAAATCGCTTATATTTATGCTGAGAAAGAAACTATGTGGTGATGTTTTGTTGGCGTGCTGAAATGTAGTTTCGAAGAAGTTCGACAGTCTTTTATAGGAAAGCTTACAGTCCCCCAGAGGAAGCAACTTTCGAGAGATAGTTTGTAAGCCTGCTAAACTCTACTTTGCATCATTTGGAACAGTCATACTTGGGAACGCTAACATTCTCTCAGAGAACGCAACGTTTGGTTGGTTGTTTGTAAGCATACTAAACTGTATTTTGGAAGAAGTAGCAGAGTCATATATATGAGTGCTTACATTCACACAGAGAGGGCAACTATGGGGTGGTGTTTTGTAGGCATGCAAATCTCTAGTTGCGAAGAAGTTAAGAGTAATAGGAAAGCTTACAGTCTCACAGAGAAAGCAACCCTTGGGGGCCGGTTTGTAGTTCTGCTAAATTCTATTTTGGATGAAGTGTGAATCATAAACGGGAATGCTAACATTCACTCAGAGAAAGCAGGGTTGCGGTGGTGATTTTTAGTCACACTAAACTGGAGTTTGGAGGAAGTACGAGAATAAAAGAATGCTTACATTCACTCAGAAAAAGCAACGTTGGGGAGGTGGTTGGTAGGTGTACTATACTTTGGAAGAAGTACGAGCGTGATGCATAGGAACGCTTACATTCACGCAAACTATGGGGTGGCCTTTTGTTGGCATGCTAAACTATGTCCCAAAGTCATATATAGGAAAGCTTATAGTGAGAGAAAGCAACTCTCGGGTGGTGTTTTGTAGGTCCGGCAAATTGCATTTTGAAAGCAGTCCGAGATTCATATAAGGGAAGGCCTATATCCACTCAGAGAAAGCAATGTTAGGCTGGTGGTTTGTAGGCATACTAAACTGTATTTTGGAACTCGTATGTATGACTCTCACACTTGATCCAAATTAGAGTTCACCAGGCCTATAAACCACATCCTGAGAGTTGCTGTTTCTAGGTGAATGTAAGCTTTCCTATGTAAAACTCTCGAACTTCTTCCAAACTAAAGTTTAGCATGCCAACAATACACCACCGCATCGTTGCTTTCTCTGAGTGAACATAAGCATTCCCTTATATGAATCACTTTTTCCAAAATAGAATTTAGCAGACCTACAAACCAGTCCCCGATGGTTGATTTAGCTATGTGACTGTAATTTTCTCCAGATATGACTCTCAAACTTCCTCCAAAGTATACATTAACATGCGTACATACACCACCCAACAGTTTCTTTCTCTGCGTGAATGTAACTGTTCATATATATGACTCTCCTACTTCTTCCGACCTACAGTTATTATGCCTACAAAGCACCAACCAAACGCTGTGTTCTCTCCGTGAATGTAAGCGTTCCCATATTTGACTCTCACAATTGCTGCTAATTAGTGTTTAGAGGCTTGCAAAGCTGTCCCGAGTGTTGTTTTCTCTAGGTGACTGTAGCTATCCTATATAACACTCTGGAACTCCTTTCAAACTGCAGTTTAGCATGCCAACAACACATCACCCTATAGTTTCTTTCTCTGCATAAATGTAAGCGTTTGTATATATGACTCTTGTACGTCTTTCAAAATACAATTTAGCAGACCTAAAAATCACCCGCCAAGAGTTGCTTTCTCTAAGTGACTGTCAGCTTTCGAACTTCTTCCAATCTATAGTTTAGCATGCCTGCACTACAGCACCCCGTATTTGCTTTCTCTGTGTTAATGTAAGCGTTTGTATTTATGTCTCTCATACCTCTTCCAAAGTAGAGTTTAGTATGCTCAAAAACGGCCACCCCAACGTTGCTTTCTCTGAGTGAATGTAAGCGTTCCTGTATATGATTCTAACACTTCATTGAAAATAGAGTTTAGCAGGCCTACGAACCATCCCCAGAGAGTTGCTTTCTCTAAATGACTGTAAGCTTTCCAGATATGACTCTCGAACTCCTCCAATCTATCGTTTAGTAGGCATACAAACATCACTCCATAGTTGCTTTCTCTGCATGAATGTAAGCGTTCCTATAAATGATTCTCGTACTTCTGCCAAACTAGAGTTTAGTATGCCTACAAACCACAATGCCATCGTTGATTTCTCCGAGTGAATATACCCAGTCCCCCATATGACTCTCCCCCTTCTTCCAAAGTAGAGTTTTGCAGGCCTACAAACCATCCCCCAAAAGTTGGTTTCTATAAATGACGGTACGCTTTCCTATATATTACTCTTTAACTTCTTGCAAAATAGAGATTTGCATGGCTACAAAAAAGCCACCCCATAACTGCTTTCTCTGCATGAATGTAAGCGTTCCCATATATCATTCTCCTACTTCTTCCAAACTAGAGTTCAGTATGCCTACAAACCACCACACCATCGTTGCTTTCTCTGAGTGAATGTAAGCCTTCCCATATATGACTCTCACTCTGAAACCAAAATAGAGTTTGGCACACCTACATTCCACACCCAGAGATTTGCTTTAAGCGACTCTAAGCTTTCTTATATGTGTTTCTCAAACTGCGTCCAAACTAGAGTTTAGCATTCCTAGAAACCACCCCAGAGTTGCTTTCTCTGCATGAATGTAAGCGTTTGTATATATGACTCTGGTACTTCTTTCAAGATACAATTTAGCACACCGAAAAATCAACCGCCGAGAGTTGCTTTCTCTAAGTGACTGTCTGTTTTCGAACTTCTTCCAAATTATATTTTAGCATGCCTACAAAACACCACCCCATAGTTGCTTTCTCTGCATCAATATAAGCGTTCATATGTATGCCTCTCTCACTTCATCTAAATTAGAGTTTAGCAGGCCTACAAACAACACCCCGTGAGTTGCTTTCTCTAGGTGACTGTAAACTTTCCTATATAAGAATCTCCAACTTCTTTCAAACTACACCATGCCAACAAAACACCACACCGTGGTTGCTTTCTCTGAGTGAACATAAGCGTTCCCATATATGACTCACACTCTGTTTCCAAAATAGAATTTAGCAGATCTACAAACCAACCCAAGATGGTTCCTTTCTCTAAGTGACTGTAAGTTTTCCCCAGATATGACTCTCGCACTTCCTCCAAACTACAGATTAACATGCATATATCGCCACCCCACAGTTGCTTTCTCTGCGTGAATGTAACGGTTCATATATATGACTCTCCTACTTCTTCCCAACTACAGTTATTATGCCTTCAAACCATCACGATGTTTCTTTCTCTGAGTGAATGAATGCAAGCGTTCTCACATTTCATCCAAGTTAGAGTTTAGCAGGCCTACCAATAAACTTCCGAGAGTTGTTTTCTCTGTGTCACTGTAATCTTTCCTATATAAGACTCTCGAACTTCTTCCAAACCACAGTTTAGCATGCCAACAAAATACGACCCCAGAGTTGCTTTCTCTGCCTGAATGTAAGCGTTCCTATACATGACTCTCGTACTTCCTCCAAAATACAGTTTAGAATGCCTACAAACCACCACCCAAACGTTGCGTTCTCTGAATGAATGAAAGCATTCCCATGTTTGACTCTCACAATTGATGCAAAGTAGAGTTTAGCACGCCAAGAAAGGCTCTCCCGAGAGTTGCTTTCTCTAGGTGACTGTAAGCTTTCCTAAATAAGACTCTCCAACTTCTTCCAAACTACAGGTTAACATGCCCACAAAACATCACCCCATGGTTTTTTCTTTGCATGAATGTAAGCATTAGTATATATGACTCTGGTACTTCTTTCAAAATACAATTTAGCAGACCTAAAAATCACCCACCAAGAGTTGCTTTCTCTAAGTGACTGTTCAGGTTTGGAACTTCTTCCAAACTATAGCATGCTTACAAAACACCACCCCGTAGTTGCTTTCTCTGTGTGAATGTAAGCGTTCCCAAATATCATTCTCGTACTTCTTCCAAACTATTTAGTATGCCTACAAAAACCACCCCAGTGTTGTTTCTCTGAGGGAATGTAAGCGGTCCCATGTTTGACTCTCACACTTCATCCAAATTAGAGTTTAGCATGTGTACAAAAAAATCTCCCGAGAGTTGCTTTCCCTAGGTGACGGTAATCTTTCCTGTATAAGGTTCTCCAACTTCTTCCAAACTTCAGTTTAGCATGCCTACAAAACCTGACGCCATAAGTGCTTTCTCTGTGTGAATGTAAGTGTTCCTATATAGGACTCTCGTACTTCTTCCAAACTACAGTTTTGTATGCCCTACAAACCACCACCCAAACGTTGTTTTCTCTGAGTGAATGTAAGCATTCCCATATATGACTCTCACACTTCAACCAAAATAACTCTATTTCAACCAAAATAACTCTACATTCCACATCCAGAGAGTTGCTTTCTCTACGTGACTGTAAACTTTCCTATATATAACTCTCAAAGTTCGTCCAAACTAGAGTTTTGCAAGCCTACAAAACACCACCCCATAATTGCATTCGGTGCCGGAATGTAAGCGGTTCTACATGTGATTCTCTTGCTTCTTCCAAATTACAGGTTAGTATGCCTAGGAACCACAACCACAACGTTGCTTTCACTGAGTTCCCATATATTATTCTAACACTTCATTGAAAATAGAGTTTAGCAGGCCTACGAAACACCCCCGAGAGTTGCTTTCTCTAAGTGACTGTAAGCTTCCCAGATATGGCTCTCGAACTTCCTCCAAACTATATTTTAGTAGGCATACAAACATCACTCCATAGTTGCTTTCTCTGCGTGAAGGTAAGCGTTCCTATATACGATTCTCGTACTTCTTCCAAACTAGAGTTGACTATGCCTACAAATCACAATCCCATCGTTGATTTCTCTGAGTGAATGCACGCGGTCCCCAATATGACTCTCTCCCACTTCCAAACTGGAGTTTTGCAGGTGTACAAAACATCCCCCGAGAGTTGGTTTCTATGACTGTACCTTTCCTATATATTACTCCTTAACTTCTTCCAAACTAGAGATTAGCATGGCTACAAAAACGCCACCCCATAATTGCTTTCTCTACGTGAATGTAAGCGTTCCCATATATCATTCTCCTACTTCTTCCAAACTAGAGTTTAGTATGCCTACAAACCACGACGCAGTCGTTGCTTTCTCTGAGGGAATGTAAGCCTTCCCATATATGACTCTCACTCTTAAACCAAAATAGAGTTTAGCTGGCCTACATTCCACACCCAGAGATTTGCTTTCTCTAAGTGACTCTAAGCTTTCTTATATGTGATTCTCAAACTTCGTCCAAACTAGAGTTTAGCATGCCTATAAAACACCACCCCATAGTTACTTTCAGTGCGTCAAAATGTATGTGCTCCTATATGTGATTCTAGTGCCTCTTCCAAACTGCAGTTTAGTAAGCCTACAAACAACCCCATCGTTGCTTTCTCTGAGTGAATGTAAGCGTTCTCATATATGACTCTCACACTTCAACCAAAACAAGGTTTTGCAGGCCTACAAACCACCCGCCAAGACTTGCTTTTTCAAAGTGGCTGTTACCTTTCCTATATAGGACTCTGGAACTTCTCCCAAGCTAGACTTTAACATGTCTACCTGACACTACTCCGTAGTTGCTCTCGCTGTGTGAATGTAAGCGTTCCTATATATGAGTCTTGTACCTCTTCTTAACTAGCATCTGGCATGCCAAAATAACACTCCCCCATAGTTGCTTTCTTTGAGTCAATGTAAACATTCCTATATATGTCTCTCGCACTTCTTCCAAACTAGAGTTGAATAAGTCTACAAACCAATCCCCGACAGCTGTTTTCTCTGAACGAATTTAAGCGTTCCTATATATGACTATGGCACTTCCTCCAAACTAGAGTTTAGCAAGCCTACACTCCACCCCTGTTCGTTGCTTTCTCTAAGTTACTGTAAGCTTTCCTATACATGGCTCTCGAAATTTTCCAAACTAGAGTTAGCATGCCTACTATACACCTACACATAATTGCTTTGTCTGAGTGAATATAAGCCTTCCTATATATGACTGTCGCACTTTTTCCAAATTAGAGTGTAGCCAGCCTGGAAAGCACCCCTTATAGTTGCTTTCATTGAGTGAATGTTAACATTCCTATGTATGACTCTCGCAACTTTTCCAATCTAAGATTTTTAGCAATGCTACAAATCCCCCGCCGAGAGTTCCTATACATAACTGTCCTCTTTTTCCAAGCTAGAGTTTAGGAAGCCTAGAAACCGTCCCCCCGTAGACGCTTTATGTGAACATAAGCGTTCCTATATATGACTCTCGCCTTCCTCCAAACTAGAGCTTAGCAAGCCTACAAACCAACTCCCTATAATTGCTTTCTCTGAATGAATGATATCGTTCCTATATAAGACTCTCGAACTTCTTCCAAACCAGAGTTTAACAAGCCAAAAAAGCACCCCCCATAGATGCTTCCTCTAACTCAAAGCTAATATTCCTATATATGATTCAGCTTCTTCATCCAAACTAGAGTAAGGCAAGCCTACAAATCACACACCAATAGTTGCTTTCTATAAGTAAATGTAAGCATCCCTATATATGACTATAGCAATTCTTCCAAACTGGAGTTTAGCAAGCCTACAGACCCCAGGACTCCACTCCATAGTACCCTGGGCATTGGCGCCTGCCTGTCATGCAGGACATAGGGGCGGACCCTCATCTCAGACACGGCATTGGTGGATTGTAGGCTTTTTTTTAAGTTTTTGAATTGAAGAACTCTGAGAATTGGAATTCGGTTTAGGTTAAGGTTAGGTGTTAGGGACTAGGATTAGATTTAGGGGTTAGGGTTTTAGGTTAGAATTAGGGTTAGGGTTACTGTTAGGGTTAGAGATTAGGATTATGTTTAGTGGTTGGGTTTAGGTTTAGGGTGAGAGGCAAGAGTAAGGGTCAGGGATTAGGGTTACTGTTAGGAGTTAGATTCAGGGCTTACGAAGGGTTTGGTTTAGTGATAGGGTTAGGGCTTACGTTTAACGGTGTGTGTTAGGGCACGGGCCCCGTCTAATGTATGGGGCACTGTGGGTGTGGAGCAACGCTGCGTCCCCACTTCATCTTACCCTGGGTGTTGGGCTTCAACTGTCACGCAGGACAAAGGCAGAGGCTCATGAAACGCATGGTTAGGATTAAGGTTTAAGGTTAGGGTCAGGGTTGAGGGTTAGGGTGAGGGTTAACAGTTAGAGTTAGGGTAAGGGGGTTAGGGATAGGGTTAGGGTTAAGGGTTAGGTTTATGGTTCAGGTTTAAGGTTAACATTAGAGGGTAGGGTTAGTGTAACTGTAGGTCAGTGTTGCGGTTAGATCTCTAGGCATTAGGATAAAGGTCAGGGTTAGGGTTAAGAGTTAGGGTTAAGTTTAATGGTTAAGGATTGGGATTAGCGTTGAGGGTTAGGGTTAAGGTTATGGCTAATGACTTAGGATCGAAGGTTAGGGTTATTTTTAGGCGTAGGGTTAGCGTAAGGGGTTAGGGTTAGTGTTAGTGTTGTTGGTAGGGTTAAGGTTAGGGTTGGCGTTTCAGAATTAGGGATTAGGTGTTATGGTTATGGCTAGGAGTTAGGGTTAGATTTACGATATAGGTCTTGTTCTCAGGATGTCATGCATTAACGTTAAGATAAGGGGTTAAAGTTAGGGTTACGGTGAGCTTTACCTGTTAAGGTGAGCAGTAGGATCAGGGTTAGGTGTTATGTTCTGGGTTAGGGTTATGGGTGAGGGGTAGGGTTTATCCTTAGGGCACGGGCCCTGTATGCACTAGGAGGCGAAGTTAGGGGTCTGTGATGGTCGCTGGGAACCCACTCTATCGTACGCAGTGTATGGGCCTCTGGGTTTCATGCAGGACACTGTGGCAGAGCCGGCTTTCATGCATGGCTTAGTAGGATTGTAGGCTTTCAAAACTCTGAGAAAGCAAGAAGTCTGAGAATTAGATTTCGGGTTAGGATTACGGCACGGTTTAGGGATGAAGATTAGTGGTTAGGGTAAGGGCTTAGGGTTAGGGGTTAGGGTTAGGGTTAGGGTTGCTGGTAGGGTGAAGGTTAGGGTTGACGTTTTAGAATTAGGGATGAGGTGTTACGGTTATGACTATGGTTTAGGATTAGAATTACGGGATAGGGCTTCTTCTCAAGGTGTTATGCATTCACGTTAAGTTAAGGGGCTAAGTTAGGGTTACAGGGAGGTTTATGTTTTAAGGTGAGCAATAGGATCAGGGTTAGGTGTTATGTTCAGGGTGAGGGTTCTCTGTTAGGGGTAGTGTTTATACTTAGCGTATGGGCCCTGTCTGCACTGGGCGGGGGGCGGGGGTTAGGGGGATGGGATTGTCCCCGGGAACACACTCTATCGTACGCTGGGTATGGGCTCCTGGGTTTCATGCAGGACACAGTGGCAGAGCCCCCTTTTACTCATGGCATGGGAGCATTGTAGACTTTCTAAACTCTGAGAAAGCAAAAACTCTGAGAATTAGATTTAGGGGTACGATTCTGGTAATGTTTAGGGATGAAGATTAGTGTCAGGGTGGGGTCTTGGGTTAGGGGTTGGGGTTAAAGGTTAGTGTTAGGTTTAACAGTTACAGTTAGGTTTACGGTTAAGTCTGAGGGTTAGGGTTAAGGTTTGGGTTTAGCGTTTGGCACAGGGGTAGGCTTCAGTGTTAGCTTCATGGTTAAAGATTAGGAGTAGGGTTAGTGTGAGGGTTAAGGGGAAGGGTCAAGATTAAGGGTTCAGGTTGGGGTTAGGCTTAGGTTTAGTGTTAGGGGTTAGGGTTAGGCTTGGGTCAAGGGTTAGGATTAGGGTTAAGTGCTGGGCTTAGGGTTGGGGTTTAGTGTTAAGTTTATCGTTAAGGATTAGGGTTAGGGTCAGGGTTAAATGTTTGGGTGCGGGTAATGGTTAGGGTCAGGGTTAAGGTTTATGGATAGGGTTAGTGTTAAGGGTTTACGGGTAAGTTTAGGGTTCAGAGTTAGAGTTAGCATTAGGGCTTAAGGTTAGGATTAGGTGGTAGGTTAGATTTAGGGTTAGATCTAGGCGTTAGAGTAAGGGTTAAGAGATAGGGTTAGGTTTAATGCTTAGGATTAGGGTTAGGGTTTGGGGTTAAAGTAAGTGTTAGGGGTTAGGTTTAAGGATCAAAGGTTAGTGTTATTTTTAGCTGTAGTGTTAGGGTTAGGGATAAGGGATAAGGTTGGCGTGAGGGTTTTCCTTACTGTAGGGTTAAGGGTCAGGCTTAGATTAAAGGTTAAGGTTAGGGTCAGTGTTAAGGGTTAGGGTGAGGGTTAACGGTTACGGTAAAGGTTAAGCGTTAGTGTTAGGGATTAGCGATTAGGGTTTTTGGTAAGTGTTAGGGTTAGGAGTTAGTGTTTTATGAAGGGGTATGGTTAGAATTAGGATTGGGGTTAGTGATAGGGTTAGGTTTAGGAGTTAGGTTTAGGGTAAAAGGATAGGATTAGGGTTAAGGGTTGGGCTCAGGTTTAGGGTTAAAGTTTAGTGTTAGGGTTAATGTTTAGTGTTATGGTCCAGTTTAAGTGTTAGGGTGAGGGTTAACGGTTAGGATTAGGCTTAGAGTTTGGGGATATAGTGAGGGTTCAGTGTTAGGGTTAGGTTCAGGGTTCAGGGTTAGGGTTAGCTGTAGGGGTTATGGTTAGGGTTAGGTGTTAGGTTAGTGTCAGGGTTAGGTCTAGTCGTGAGGGTAATGTTTAGGGTTAGCTTTAAGAGCCAGGGTTAGGTTTAAGGGATAGGATTAGGATTAGGGTTAAGGGTTAGGGTAAGGCTTAGGGGTTAGGGTGAAGGGTTAAGGGTTTTTGTTAGGCATAGCGTTGGGGTTAGAAGTAAGGGTTACTGTCAGTGTTAGGGTTGTAGGCAGGGTTACGGTTAGAGTTAGCGGTTTAGAATTAGGGTTAGGGATTAGGTGTTACAGTGACGACTAGGAGATAGGTTTAGAATTATGGGATAGGGGTTGTTCTCAGGGAATGGATTATGCACTAACGTTAGGATAAGAGGTTAAAGTTAGGCTCACGGTGAGGTTTACGTGTTAAGGGGAGAAATAGGAACAGCGTTAGGTGTTATGTTCAGGGTGAGGGATATGTGTTACAGGTATTGTTTATGCTTAGCGCACGGGCCCTGTCTGCATTAGGCGGACAGGGGGAGTTTAGGGGGCTGGGATTGTACCCGGGAACCCACTCTATCATACTCTGGGTATGGGCCCGTGGGTTTCATGCAGGACACAGTGGTAGAGCCTCCTTTCACGCATGGCATGGGAGGATTGCAGGCTTTCTAAACTCTAAGAAAGCAAGAAGTCTGAGAATTAGATTTAGGGTTAGGATTATGGTTAGGGTTAAGGATGAAGTTTAGTGTTAGGGTGAGGGCTTAGGGTTAGGGATTAGGGTTAGGGTTAAAGGTTACTCTTAGGTTTAAAGGTTACAGTTCGGTTTAGGGTTGAGGTTTACGGTTAGGGTTAAGATGAGGGGTTAGGGTTTGGTATAGGGTTAGGGTTAGATACAGGGTTAGGGTTAAGTGTTAGGTTTACAGTTGAAGATTAGGATTAGGGTTAGGATTAAAGGTTAGCGTGAGAGTTAACGGTTAGGGTTAAGGTTAAGAGTTAGGGTTAGGTTTTAGGTTTAGGGTTAAGGGTTAGGGTTAGTTTTAGGGTTCGAGTTATGTGTTAGGGTTTGTGTTAGAGGTTAGGGTTAGGTTTACTGTCCACGGTTAGGGTTACATTTAGGGGTTAGCATTAGGGTTAAGGATTAGGTTTAGGGTAAGGGTTTAGAGTTAGTGTTGGGCTTTAGGCTCGGGGCTTAGGTTCAGTGTCAGGGTTTAGGGTTGGTGGTAGGGCTTAGATTTAGCGGTCAGTTTAAGGGCACAGGACCTGGTTAATCTACGGTGAGAGGGGTGCGGTCAGAGTCATCACGAAAGCACAACATCATTCCCTGGGCCCTGGGACAAGACCTACATGCAGGACTCAGGCGGAGCCTCATCTCACACATGGCATGGCTGTATGGTAGGCTTGCTTCACTTGTGAATGGAAGTAGTGTGAGAATTAGGGTTAGGGTTGGGGTTAGGGGTTTCGAGTTAGGGGTTAGGGTTGGAGTCAGGGTTAGGTGCTAGGGATTAGTGGTTAGGGTTAGAGTTAGTGTTACGGGTTAGGTGTTAAGTCTGGTTTAGGGGGCCAGGGTAAGGTTTAGGTTTGGAGTTAGCGTTAGGGTTAGGCGTTAGGGTTAAGGGATAGGGTTAGGGTTAAGGGTTAGGCTTAGGGTTAGGGTTCAGGTTTATGGTTAGGGTCAGGGTTAAGGGTTAGGGTGAGGGTTAACAGTTAGGGATAGGGTTAGGGGGTTAGGGATAGGATTAGGGTTAAGGGTTAGGTTTATGGTTCAGGTTTAAGGTTAACATTAGGGGGTTAGGGTTAGTGTTACCTGTAAGTCAGTGTTAGGGTTAGATCTCTAGGCATTAAGGTAAAGGTTAGGTTTAGGGTTAAGTGTTAGGGTTATGTTTAATGGTTAGGCTTGGGATTAGGGTTAAGTGTTAGGGTTAAGGTTAGGGGTTATGACTAAGGATCAACGGTTAGGGTTATTTTTATGCGTAGGGTTAGGGTAAGGTGTTAGGGTTAGTGTTAGTGTTGTTGGTAGGGTTAAGGTTAGGGTTGGCGTTTCAGAATTCGGGATCAGGTGTTATGGTTATGGCTAGGAGTTAGCGTTAGAATTACAGTATAGTGCTTGTTCTCAGGGTGTCATGCATTAACGTTAAGATAAGGTGTTAAAGTTAGGGTTATGGTGAGCTTTACCTCTTAAGGTGAGCAGTATGATCAGGGTTAGGTGTTATGTTCTGGGTTAGGCTTATGGGTGAGGGGTAGGGTTTATGCTTAGGGCACGGGCCCTGTATGCACTACGAGGCAAAGATAGGGGTCTGTGATGGTCGCTGGTAACCTACTCTATCGTATGCAGTGTATGGGCCTCTGGTTTCCTGCAGGACACTGTGGCAGAGCGGGCTTTCATGCATGGCTTAGTAGGATTGTAGGCTTTCAAAACTCTGAGAAAGCAAGAAGTCTGAGAATTAGATTTCGGGTTAGGATTACGGCACGGTTTAGGGATGAAGATTAGTGTTAGGGTGAGGGCTTAGGGTTAAGGGTTAGGGTTAGGGTTAGGGTTGATGGTAGGTTGAAGTTTAGGGTTGGCACTTTAGAATATGGATGAGGTGTTATGGTTATGACTAGGGGTTAGGTTTAGAATTATGGGATAGGGCTTCTTCTTTGGGTGCTATGCATTAACGTTAAGATAAGTGGATAAATTAGGGTTATGGTTAGGTTTATGTTTTAAGGTGAGCAACAGGATCAGGGTTAAGTTTTATGTTTGGAGTTAGGGTTATCTGTTAGGGATAGTGTTTTTCCTTAGCGCACGGGCCCTGTCTTCACCAGGAGGGGGGGTTAGGGACTAGGATTGCCACTGGGGACCCGCTCTATCATGCACTAGTTATGGGCCCCCGGGTTTCTTGCAGGACACAGTGGCAGAGCCTCCTTTTACTCATGACATGGGAGAATTGTAGGCTTTCTAAACTCTGAGAAAGCAAGAAGTCTGAGAATTAGATTTAGGGGTAGGTTTATGGTAATGTTTAGGGATGAAGGTTAGTGTTAGGGTGCGTTCTTAAGGTCAGTGGTTAGGGTTAAAGGTTAGTGTTAGGTTTAACCGTTACAGTCAGGTTTATGGTTATGTTTTAGGGTCAGGGTTAAGGTTAAGGTTTAGCGTTTGGTACAGTGTTAGGCTTAAGTTTTAGCTTTAGGGTTAAAGATTAGGATTAGGGTTAGGGTTAAGGGCTAGTGTGAGGGTTAATGATAAGGATCAAGACTAAGGGCTAGGGTTTTTCTTAGTGTTAGGAATAAGTCTTCGTGTAGGCTTTAGGGTTAGCGTTAAGTGTTATGGTTAGGGTTAGGTTTAGGGTTCATGGTTAGTGTTATGTTTAGGGGTTAGTGTTAGGGTTAGGGCTTAGGTTTAGGGTAAGGTTTTAGAGTTCGTGTTCAGCGTTACGGTCGGAGCTTATGTTTACAGTTAGGGGTTAGTGTTAGTGTTAGGGCTGAGATTTAGCTGTTAGTTTAAGGGCACAGGACCTGTTTTATCTACGGTGAGAAGGGTGCTGTCGGAGTCTCCACGAAAGCACAAAATCGTTCCCTGATCCTTGGGAAAGGACCTACATGCAGGACTCAGGTGGAGCCTCATCTCACGCATAGTATAGCTGTATTGTAGGCTTGCTTCACTCTGAGAATGGAAGTAGTGTGAGAATCAGGGTTAGGGTTTGGGTTAGGGGTTTGGAGTTTGGGATTATGGTTCGAGTCTGGGTTAGGTCCTAGGGATTAGGAGTTAGGGTTAGTGTTAGGGATAGGGGTTAGTTGTTGGGTTTGGGTTAGGGTGCTAGGGTTAGGTTTAGGGTTGGGGTTAATATTAGGGTTAGCGTTTAGGGTTAAAGGATAGGATTATGGTTAAGGGTTTGGCTTAGGGTTAGGGTTAAGGGTTAGAGTTAAGGTTTAGGGTTAAGGTCAGGGTTACGTGTTAGGGTGAGGGTTAACAGTTAGGGTTATGGTTAGGGTCTTAGGGATAGGGTTAGGGTTAGAGTTAGGGGTTAGGATTAAGGGTGAAGTGTTAGGGTTATTTTTAGGCATAGTTTTAAAGTTAGGGGCTAGGGTAATGTTTGGTTTGATGGTAGGTTTAAGGTTAGGGTTCGCAGTTTAGAATTCGCATTAGGGATTAGGTGTTATGGTTATGGCTTGGAGTTAGGGTTAGAATTCAGAGATAGGAGTTGTTCTCAGGGTAAGTGTTATGCATTAACGTTATGATAAGGGGTTATATTTAGGGTTATGGTGAGATTTACATTTTAAGGTGAGCAATGGGATCAGGGTCAGGTATTATGTTCAGGGTTATGGTTATGGGTGAGGGGTAGGGTTTATGCTTACGACTCGGGCCCTGTCTGCACTAGGCAGGGGGGGAGGGGTTTGGGGTTGCGATTGTCATCGGGAACCCACTCTAGTGTATGCTGAGTATGGGCACTGGGGTTTCCGGCAGGACACAGTGGTAGAGCCTCCTTTTATTCATGGCATGGGAGGATTGTAGGCTTTCTAACGCTGAGAAAGCAAGAAGTCTGATAATTAGATTTAGGGTTAGGATTATAGTTAGGGTTAGGAATGAGGTTAGTGCTAGGGTGAGGGATTAGGGCTAGGGATTATGGGTAGAGTTAAGGTTAAATGTTAGAGTTAGGTTTAACGGTTACAGTTAGGTTTAGGGTTACGTTTTAGGGTGAGGGTTATGGTTAGGGGTTAGGATTTGGTACAGGGTTAGGGTTAAGTGTTAGGTTTAGGGTTAAAGATTAGAATTCGGATTAGGGTTGACGGTTAGTGTGAGTGTTAACGGTTAGGTTTGTGTTTAAGTGTTAGGGTTAGGGTTTAGGGCTAGTGTTAAGCGTTCGTGTTAGATTTAGGGTTAGAGTAAAGTGTTATGGTTAGGGTTATGGGTTAGCATTAGGGTTAAAGGTTAAGGGTTAGGTTTATTTTCAGGCACAGGGTTAGGATTAGGTGTTAGGGTTAGTGTTACCGTTAAGGTTTTTTGTAGGCTTAAGGTTAGGTTTAGCAGTTTAGAATTAGGGTTAGGGATTATGTGTTATGGTTATGGTAAGGAGTTAGGGTTAGAATTATGGCATAGGGGTTGGTCTCAGGGTCAGTTTTATGCTTAAAGTTAGGGTAAGCGGTTAAAGTTAGTGTTACGGTGAGCTTTACGTGTTAAGGTGAGCAATAGGATCAGGGTTAGGTTTTATGTTCAGGGTTAGGGTTATGGGCGAGGGGTAGAGTTTATACTTAGGGTTAGGGTTAGGGTTAGGGTTAGGGTTTAGGGTTAAGGATCAAGGGTTAGGGTTAGGGTTAGTGTTAGGGCTGTTGGTAGGGTTAAATTTAGGGTTAGCAGCTTACAATTAGGTATTAGGTTTTACAGTTATGAATAAGAGTTAGGGTTAGAATTATGGGATAGGTGTTGTCCTCAGGGTAAGTATTATTCATTAACGTTAGGATAAGGGGTTAGGGTTAGGGTTATGGTGAGTTTTACATGTTAAGGTGAGCAATAGGATCAGGGTCAGATGTTATGATCAGGGTTATGGTTATGGGTTAGGGGCAGTGTTTATGCTTAGGGCACAGGCCCTGTCTTCACTAGGTGGGGGGGCTCGGAGGCTGGGATTGTCACCAGGAACCCACTCTATCGTATGCTGGGTATGGGCCTCTGGGTTTCATGCAGGGCACAGTGGCAGAGCCTCCTTTCATGCATGGCATGGGAGGATTGTAGGCTTTCTAAACTCTGAGAAAGCAAGAAGTCTGAGAATTAGATTTAGGGTTAGGATTACGGTTAGGGTTAGGGATGAAGTTTAGTGTTAGGGAGAGGGCTTAGTGTTAGGGATTAGGGTTTGGTACAGGGTTAGGGTTAAGTGTTCGGCTTAGGGGTAAAGATTAGGATTAGTGTTAGGTTTAAGGGTTAGCTGAGGGTTAACGGTTAGGGTTAAGGTGAAGGGTTAGGGTTAGGGTTTAGGGTTAGGATTAGGGGTTCGTGTTAGGTTTAGGGTTACACTTAAGTGTTAGGGTTTAGGTTCAGGTTTAGGGTTCATGGTTAAGGTTAAGTTTAGGGGTTAGGTTTAGGGGTTAGTTTTGGTGTAAGGGTATAGTGTTAGTGAAGGGAGTTTGGGTCAGGGTTTCTGTTTAGGGTAGGGGTTAGTGTTAGTGTTAGGACTTAGATTTAGCGATTAGTTTAAGGTCAGAGGACCTGTTTAATCTATGGTGAGAAGGGTGTGGAATCGGTCACTGAGACACCACAGCATTGTACCCTGGGCCTTGGGCTCAGACCTACATGCAGGAATCAGGGGGAGCCTGTTCTCATGCATGGCATGGTTGTATTGTAGGCTTGGTTAACTCTTAGAATGGAAGAAGTGTGAGAATTAGGGTTATGGTTAGGGTTAGGGATTTGGGTTTAGGAGAGAGTGTTCAAATGAGGGTTAGGGGTTAGGCATTAGGGGTTAGGGTTAGTGTTAGGGTTAGGGGTTGGGGTGAGGGTTGGGTTAGGGGCTAGGGTTAGGTTTAGGGTTGGGGTTAGTGTTAGCGTTCAAGTTAGGGATTAGAGTTAGGGTTAAGGGATAGGATTAGGGTTAAGAGTTTGGCTTAGGGTTCAGGTTAAGGGTTAGGGTTATGGTTAAAGATTAGTGTTAGTTTAAACAGTTACAGTTAGGTTTAGGGTTAAATTTTAGGGTGAGGGCTTTTTAAACTCTGAGAGAGGAAGACGTCTGAGATTAAGATTTAGGGTTAGGATTATGGTTAGGATTAGGGATGACGATTAGTGTTAGGGTGAGGGCTTAGGGTTAAGGGTTAGGGTTAGAGTAAGGGTTAAGGTTAGTGTTAGTTTTAACGGTTAAAGTTAGGTTTAGGGTTAAGGTTTATTGTCAGGGTTAAGGTCAGGGGTTAGGGTTTCGTACAGGGTAAGAGTTAAGTGTTAGGTTTAGGGTTAAAGATTAGCATTATGGTTAGTGTTAAAGGTTAGTGTGAGGGTAAAAGTTTAGGGTTAAGTTTAAGGGCTAGGGTTAGGGGTTAGTGTTAGGGTTAAGGGGTCTTGTTAGGTTTAGGGTTACAGTTAAGTGTTATGGTTAGTGTTAGGGGTTACAGTTAGGCTTAGGGTTCATGGTTGGTGTAACATTTAGGGGTTAGGGCTAGGGTTAAATGATAGTGTTAGAGTTAAGGCTTAGGCTTTGGGTAAAGGTTTGGGGATAGGTTTACGGGTTAGGGTTAGTATCAGGGTTAAATGTTAGGGTGAGAGTTAACAGTTATGGTTAGGGTTATTGGTTAGGGGTTGTGTTTATGCTTAGGGCACGTGCCTTGTCTGCACTAGGCGGAGAGGTTAGGGGGCTAGCATATTCGCCAGGAAATCACTCTATCGTATGTTGGGTATTGGCCCCTGGGTTTCATGCTGGACACAGTGGCAGGGCCTCCTTTCACACATGGCATGGGAGGATTATAGGCTTTCTAAACTCTGAGAAAGAAAAAGTCTGAGAATTAGATTTAGGGTTAGGATTATGGTTAGAATTAGGGATGAAGTTTAGTGTTAAGGTGATGCCTTAGGGTTAGGGGTTAGGTATAGGGTCAGAGTTAAAGGTTAGTGTTAGGTTTAACAGTTACAGTTAGGTTTAGCGTTAAGGTTTAGTGTTAGGGTTCAGTTTAGGGGATAGGTTTTGGTACAGGTTAAGGTTTAAGTGTTAAGTTTAGAGTTAAAGATTACAATTAGGGTTAGGTTTAAGGGTAAGTGTGAGGATTAACGGTTAGGGTTAAGCATGAGGGTTAGGGATTAGGTTTAGTGTTAAGGGTTTATGTTAGTTTAGGGTTAGAGTTAAGTGTTATGGTTAGGGTTAGGGGTTAGGGTTAGATATAGGGTGCATGGTTAGGGTTACGTTTAGGGGTTAGGGTTACGGGTTAGGTTTAGGGTGAGTGTTTGGTGTTAGTGTTGGGCATTAGGATAAGGGCTTAGGTTTAGGGTTAGCGTTTAGGTTTAGTGTTAGGGCTTAATTTAGCGGTTAGTTTAAGGGCACAGGACCTGTTTAATCTATGGTGAGAAGGGTGCAGAATTGGTCCCCTTGACACCACACCATCGTACCTGGGCCTTGGGCCCAGACCTACATGCAGGACTCAGGCGGAGCCTCTTCTCACTCATGGCATGGCTCTATTGTAGGCTTGGTGAACTCTGAAAATGGAGGAAGTGTGAGAATTAGGGTTATGGTTATGGTTAATTGTTTGGGGTTAGGAGTTAGGGTTCGAGTGTGGTTCAGGGGTTAGAAATTAGGAGTTAGTGTTAGTGTTAGGGTTAGGGGTTAGGGGTTAGTGTTGGTTTAGGGGCCAGGGTTAGATTCAGAGTTAGGGTTAGTGTTAGGGTTAGGGTTAGGGATTATGGTTAGGGTTAGGAATTAGGGTTAGGGTTAGGCTTAAGGGATAGGATTAGGGTAAAGGGTTAAGGCTTAGGGTTAGCATTAGGGATTAGGGTTAGGGTTAAGTGTTAGGGTTTTGGTCTGATTTAAGGGTTAGGGTGAGCATTAACAGTTAGGGTTAAGGTTAATTGTTAGGATTGGGGGTTAGGCTTAAGGATTTGTATTAGGGTTAGGGTATAAGGGTGAGACTTAAGTCTTATGGTTAGGGACAGGGCTTTTGGTTAGGGATAAGGGTTAGGAGTTAGGGTTACTTTTAGGCATAGGGTAGGATTAGGGGTGAGGGTTAGGGTTAGGGTTAGGGTTAGTGTTAGGGTTGTTGGTAGTGTTAAGGTTAGGGTTAGCAGTTTAGAATTAGGGTTAGGGATTATGTTTTATGGTTATGGCTAAGATTTAGGGTTAGAATTATGGGATAGGCGTTGTTCTCAGTGTAAGTGTTATGCATTAACTTTAGGAGATGCGGTTAAAGTTAGGGTTACAGTGTGGTCTACATGATAAGGTGAGCAGTAGGATCAGGGTTAGGTGTTACGTTCAAGGTTAGGGTTATATGTTAGGCGTACTTTTTATGCTTAGGGCACGGGCCCTGTCTGCACTAGGCGGGAGGATTAGGGGTCTAGGATTGTGGCCGAGAACTTTCTCTATCGTACACTGGGTATGGGTCCCTGGGTTTCATGCAGGACACAGTGGCAGAGCCTCTTTTCACGCATGGCATGGGAGGATTGTAGGCTTTCTAAACTCTGAGAAAGCAAGAAGTCTGAGAATTAGATTTAGGGATAGGATTATGGTTAGTGTTAAGGATAAAGTTTAGCATTAGGGTGAGGGCTTAGGGTTAGGGGTTAGAGTTACGGTCAGGGTTAAAGGTTAGTGTTAGGTTTAATGGTTACAGTTAGCTTTAGGGTCAAGTGTTAGGGTTAAGGTTAAGGTTAGGGGTTAGGTTTTGGTACAGGGTAAGGGTTAACTGTTAGGTTTAGGGTTAAAGATTACGATTAGGGTTAGGTTTAAGGGTTAGTGTGAGAGTTAACGGTTAGGGTTAAGGTTAAGTGTTAGGGTTAGTGGTTAAGTTTAGGTTTAAGTGTTCGTGTTAGGTTTCGGGTTAGAGTTAAGTGTTATGGTTAGGGTTTGGGGTTAGGGTTAGGTTTAGGGTTCATCGTTAGGGTTACGTTTAGGCATTAGGGTTATGGGTAAGGATTAAGGTAACGGTTTAATGTTAGTGTTGGGCGTTAGGGTCAGGGCTTAAGTTTAGGGTTAAGGGTTAGTGTTAGAGTTAGCGTTAGGGCTTAGATTTAGAGGTTATTTTAAGGGCACAGGACCTGTGTAATCTATGGTGAGAAGTGTGCAGAATGGGTCATCGCCACACCACACCATCGTACCCTAGGCCTTGGGCCCAGACCTACATGCAGGTCTCAGGCAGAGCCTCTTCTCACGCATGGCATGGTTTTATTGTAGGCTTGGCTAACTCTGAGAATGGAGGAAGTGTGAGAATT
Source organism: Eulemur rufifrons (assembly GCF_041146395.1). Taxonomy (NCBI): domain Eukaryota; kingdom Metazoa; phylum Chordata; class Mammalia; order Primates; family Lemuridae; genus Eulemur; species Eulemur rufifrons. The sequence continues at coordinate 1,174,691 of NW_027182813.1, forward strand.
ATGGTTATGATTAGGGTTAGGTGTTTGGGGTTAGGGGTTAGTGTTTGCGTGAGGGTTAGGTGTTAGGGATTAGGGGTTAGGGTTAATGTTAGCATTAGGGGTTAACGGTTAGGGTTGGGTTAGGGACTAGAGATAGATTTAGGGTTGGGGTTAGGGTTAGGGTTAGGGTTAGGGGTTAGGGTTAGGGTTAAGGGATAGTATTAGGGTTAAGGGTTAACGCTTAGGGTTAGCATTAAGGGATAGGGTTAGGGTTAAGGGTTAGGGTTATGGTCCGAGTTAAGGGTTAGGGTGAGGGTTAACAGTTAGGGTTAGGGTTATAAGTTAGGGATAGTGTTAGGTTTAAGGTCTAGGGTTAGGGTTAGAGGTAGCTTTACTGCTAAGATTAGGTCTCGGCATTAAGGTAAGGGTTAGTGTTAGGGTTAAGGGTTAGGGTTAGGTTTAATTGTTAGGATTAGGATCAGAATTAAGGGTTAGGCTTAGGGTTAGGGGATAGGGTTAGGGTTTAGGGTAAACTTTTAAGGTTATGTTTAGGGATAAGGTTAGGGTTAGCGTTTAAGGTTAGGGTTAGTATTAGGGTTGTTTGTAGGGTTAAGGTAATGTTTAGTGGTTAGAATTAGGGTTAGGGATTAGGGGTTACTGTTATGGCTAGGAGTTAGGGTTAGAATTAAGTGATAGGGGTTGTTCTTAGCATAAGTGTTATGCATTAATGTTAGGATAAGTGGTTAAAGTTAGGTTTACGGTGAGGTTTATGTGTTAAGGTGAGCAATAGGATCAGGGTTAGAATTATGAGTGAGGGGTAGGGTTTTGCTTAGGGTATGGGCCCTGTCTTCCCTAGGAGTGGGACTGAGGGGGATGCGATTGTCACCAGAAACCCACTCTATCGTATGCAGGGTATGGGCCCATGAGTTTCTTGTAGGACAGTCTGGCAGAGCCTGATTTCACGCATGGTAAAGGAGGATTGTAAGCTTTCAAATCTCTAAGAAAGTAAGAAGTCTGAGAATTAGATTTAAGGTTAGGATTATCGTTATGGTTAGGGATGAAGTTTAATCTTAGGGTGAGGGCTTCGGGTAAGGGGATACGGTTAGTTTTAGGGTTAAAAGTTACTGTTAGGTTTAACAGTTACAGTTAGACTTAGGGTTTAGGTTTAGGGTTAGGGTTAAGCTTAGGGGTTATGGTTTGGTACAGGGTTAGGGTTAAGTGTTAGGGTTAGGGTTAAAGATCATGACAAGGGTTAGAGTTAAGGGTTAGTTTGAGTGTTAACAGTTAGGGTTAAGGATAACTTTTAGGGTTAGGGGTTAGGATTAGTGTTAGGGCTGAGATTTAGCGGTTAGTTTAAGGGCACAGGACCTGTTTAATCTATGGTGAGAGTGGTGCACAGGGTCGCTGCGACACAACACCACCGTACGCTGGGCCTTGGGCCAAGACCTACCTACAGGACTCAGGTGGAGCCTCTTCTCACGCATGACATGGCTGTATTGTAGGCTTGGTTAACTCTGAGAATGGAAGAAGTGTCAGAAATCGGGTTAGGGCTGGCTGTAGGTGTTTTTAACCCCTAACCCTAACACTAACCCCCTAATCCTAACCCTAACACTAACCCCAAGGTTAAATCTAACCTTAACCCCTACGACAACCCTAACCCTAACCCTAACCCCTCTCACTGTAGAATAAACAGGTCCTGTGCCCTTAAACTAACCACTAAATCTAAGCCCTAACATCAACCGTAACCTCTGACCCTAAACCTAAGCCCTGAGCCTAAAGCCCAACACTAACTCTAAACTCTTACCCTAAAGCTAATCCCTAACCCTAATGCTAACCTCTAAACGTAACCCTAACTGTGAACCCTAAACCTAACCCTAACGTCGAGCGCTAACCATAGCACTTAACTCTAACCCTAAACCTAACATGAACCCTTAATCCTAACCCTAACCCTAACCCTAACTCTTAACTTTAACCCTGACTGTTAACCCTCACACTAACCTTTAAACCTAACCTTAATCGTAATCTTTAACCCTAAACCTAATATTTAACCCTAATCCTGTACCAAACCCTAAACCCTAACCTTAAACCTAACCATAAACCTTAACCCTGAACCTAACTGTAACGGTTAAAACTAAGAGTAACCTGTAACGCTACCCGTAACCCCTAACTCTAAGCCTTCACCCTAACACTAACCTTGATCCTTAACCCGAACCCTAACCCTAACCCTAAATCTAATTCTCAGTCTTCTTGCTTTCTTAGAGTTTAGAAAGCCTACAATCCTCCCATGCCATGCGTGAAAGGAGGCTCTTCCACTGTGTCCTGAATGAACCGCTGGGGCCCATAACCAGAGTACGATAGAGTGGGTTCCTGGTGACAATCCCAGCCCCCTAACCCCCCCCCGCCGCCTAATGCAGACAAGGCCCGTGCCCTAAGCATAAACTCTACACCTCACCAAAAACTCTAACCCTGAAAATAACATTTAACCCTGATTCTATTGCTCACCTTAGAATGTAAACCTCACCGTAACCTGAACTTTAACCCCTTATCCTAACGTTAATGCATAACACTTACCCTGAGATTAAGCCCTATCCCATAATTCTAACCCTATCTCCTAGTCATAACTGTGACAACTAATCCCTAACCCTAATTCTAAACCACTAACACTAACTGTTACTCTACGTAGTTACTGTTACGGTAACCTACTGTTACCCTAACACTGAACCTAACCCTTACTCCTAACGCCAAAGCTATGGCTAAAAATAATGCTAACCCTTGACCCTTTACCCTAACTCCTAACCCTAATCCTAATCCTAACCACTAAACCCAACCTTAGCTCTTAACCCTAACCCTAAACCTTACCCTGACGCCTAGACCTAACACTAACACTAAACTAACACCTAACCCTAATCATAACCCCTAAAGCTAACCCTAACCCTGAACCCTAAACCTAACCCTAACACTTAATACTAACTATATCCCTAACCCCTAACCCCAACCCTAACCCTAACCGTTAACCCTCACCCTAACCCTTAAACCGGACCCTAACACTAAATCTTAACCCTAAACCTACGCCCAACCCTTAACCATAATCCTATCCCTTAACCCTAAACCTAACCCCTAACCCTAAACCTAACACTAACCCCAATCCTAATTCTAACCATAGCCCTTAATACATCACTACGCCTAACCCCTAACCCTAACCCTAACCCCTAATGCTAACCCTAACACTGAACCCTAAACCTAACCCTATCCCTAACCCTTAAACATAAATCTATCCCTAAACAATAATCCTAAACCTAATCTTTAACCCTCACCCTAGAGCTTAACTCAAACCGTAACCCTAAGCCTAAACCCCAACCCTAACACTTAACACAAACCCTAAGCCTAAACACTTAACACCAATCCTATCCTTTAACCCTAACACTAACCCTGATGCCTAATCCTAACCCTAACACTAACCCCAACCATAAATCTAACCCTAGCCACTAACGCAAAACTAACCCCTAACCCTAACACTAACCCTAAATCCTAGTCCCTAACCACTAAACCTCACTTGAACCCTAACCCCTAACACCAAACCCTTAACCCTAACCATAACCCTATTTCTCACACTACTTCCATTCTCAGAGTTAACCAAGCCTAAAATACAACCATGCAATGCGTGAGTAGAGTTTCCGCATGAGTCCTGCAAGTAGGTCTGGGCCAAAGGCCCAGGATCCGATGGTGTGGTGTCGCATGGAAACATTCTGCACCCTTCTCACCATAGATTACACAGGTCCTGTACCCTTAAACTAACCGCCAAATCAAAGCCCAAACACTGACCCTAACCCCTAACCCTACCTAAGCCCTGACCCTAATGCCCAACACTAACACTAAGCGCTTACCCTAAACCTAACCCCTAAATGTAACCTTAACCATGAACCCTAAACCTAACCCAAACCCCTAACCCTAACCATAACACTTAACTCTAACCCTAAACCTAACATGAACACTTAACCCTAACCCTAACCCGTAAACCTAACACTTAACCTTAACCCTAACCGTTAACCCTCACACTAAACCTTAACCCTAACCCTAATCCTAATCTTTAAGCCTAAACCTAGCACTTAACCTTTACCCTGTACCAAAACCTAACCCCTAATCTTAACCCTAAGCTTAAACCTTAAAGCTTAACCCTAAACCTAACTGTAACTGTTAAACCTAACACTAACCTTTAACCCTGACCCTAACTGAAACCCCTAACCCTAAGCCCTCACCATAACAGTAACCTATATTGCTAACCCTAACCCTAATCCTAGCCCTAAATTTAATTCTCAGACTTCTTGCTTTCTCAGAGTTTACAAAGCCTACAATCCTCCCATGCCATGTGTAGAAGGAGGCTCGGCCACTGTGTCCGGCATGAAACCAAGGGGCCCATACCCAGCGTATGATAGAGTGGCTTCCGGCATCTATCCCACCCCTCTAAGCCCCCTCCTAGAGCAGAGAGGGCTCGTGATATAAGCATAAACACTACCCCTCACCCATAACCCTAACTCTGAACATCACAGCTCACCCTGATACTATTGCTCACCTTAACACATCAACCTCACCATAACTCTAACTTGAACCTGTTATCCTAACGTTAATGCATAAGACTTACCCTAAGAACAACCCCTATCCCTTAATTCTAACCCTAACTCCTAGCCACAATTGTAACACCTAATCCCTAAGGCTAATTCAAAACTGCTAAACATTACCTTATCCCTACAAACTAACCCTAACCCTAACCGCTAACCCTAACCGTACACCTAAAAATAACCGTAACACTTGACACTTAACCCTAACCCTTAACCCTGATCCTAATCCTAACAATTAAACCTAACCCTAACTCTTAAGCCTAACACTAACACGTACCCTAATGCCAGACCTAACCCTAAGAGTAAACGTAACCCCTAACCCTAACCCTAATCCCTAATGCTAACCCTAACACTGAACCCTAATCCTAAGCCTTAAACCTAACTCTATCCTTAACCCATAACCCTAGCCCTAACCGTTAACCCCACACTAACCCTTAACTTGAACTGTAACCCTAACCCTTAAAACTAAACCTAACACTTAACGCTAACCTTAAGCCTTAACGCTTAACCCATATCCTATCCCTTAACCCTAACCCTAACCCCTAACGCTAACCCTAACCCCACTCTAAATCTAACCCTAGCCCCTAACCCAACCCTAACCCCTAAGCCCTAACCCTATCACTAAACCCAACACCTACTCCCTAACCCCTAATCCTCACTCGAAGCTTAAGCCCTAACCCTAAGCCCTCTCCCTGACTAATCTTCATCCCTAACCCTAACCATAATCCTAACCCTAAATCTAATTCTCAGACTTCTTGCTATCTCAGAGTTTTAAAAGCCTACAATTCTCCAAAGCCATGCGTGAAAGCTGGCTCTGCCACAGTGTCCTGCATGAAACCCAGGAGCCCATACTCTGTGTACAATAGAGTGGGTTCCCGGGGACAATCACGGCCCCCTAACTCCCCCTGCTAGTGCTGACAGGGCCCATGCCCTAAGCAAAAACCCTGCACCTCACCCATAACCCTAACCCTGAACATAACACCTAACCCTGATGTTATTGTTCACCTTAACACGTAAACCTCACTGTAACCCTAACTTTAACCCCTATCCTAATGTTATTGCATAACACTTACCCTAAGAACAAACCCTATCCCTTAATTCTAAGCCTAACTCCTAGCATAACCGTAACACCTAATCCCTAACCTTAATTCTAAACTGCTAAACATTACCTTCACCCTACAAACAACCCTAACACTAACCCTAACTCTAACCGCTAACCCTAACCCTAACCATTACCCTGATCATAATCCTAACAATTAAACCTAACCCTAATTCTTAACCCTAACACGAACCATTACCATAATGCCTAGACCTAACCCTAACTGTAACCCTAACCCCTAACCCTAACCCTAACCGCTAATGCTAACCCTAACCCCGAACCCTAAACCTAACCCTAACCCTATCCCTTAAACCTATTACTATCCCTAAACCATTACCCTAATCGCAACTGTTAACCCTCACTCTCACCCTTAACTTGGACCGAAACCCTAACCCTTAACCCTAACCTTAACCCTTACTGCTAATCTTAAGCCTTCACCCTTTACCTTAATCCTATCTTGTAAGCCTAACCCTAACGCTGACCCCTAACCCACCTGAACATTAACCCTAAACCTAAATCTAACGCTAGCCCCTTACAAAAACCTAACACCTAACCCCTGACACACTAATCCTAACTTCTAATTCCTAACCACTAAACTTCACTCAAACCCAAACCTCTAACCCCAAACACATAACCCTAACCATAACCCTAATTCTCACACTTCCTTCGTTCTCAGAGTTGACCAAGCCTACAATAGAGCCATGCCACGAGTGAGAAGAGGCTCTGCCTGAGTCCTGCATGTAGGTCTGGGCCCAAGGCCCAAGTACGATGGTGTGGTGTTGAGGCGACCCAGTCTGCACCCTTCCCACCATAGATTAAACAGAGCATGTGCCCTTAAACTAACCACTAAATCTAAGCCCTAACACTAAACCTAAATCCTAACCCTAAACCTCGGCCCTTATCCTAACGCCCAACAGTAACACTAAACACTCGCCCTAAACTTAACCCGTAACCCGAACCCCTAAATGTAACCCTAACCATGAACCCTAAACCTAACCCTAACCTCTAGCCATAACCATAACACTTAACTCTAAACCTAAATGTTACACGAAGCCTTATTCCTAACCCTAAGCCCAACCCTAACCCTTAATCTTGAACCTTACCATTAACCCTCACACTAACCCTTAACCCTAACCCTAATCCTAATCTTTAACCATAAAGCTAACACTGAAGCCTAACCCTGTGCCAAACGATAAAACCAAACCTTAACCCTAACCCTGAAACTTAACCATAAACGTAACTGTAACTGTTAAAAATAACACAAACCTTTAACCCTAACCCCTAACCCTAAGAGCCCACCCTAACACTAATCTTCCTCGCTAAACATTACCATAATCCTACCCCTAAATCTAATTGTCAGACTTCTTGCTTTCTCAGAGTTTAGAAAGCCTAAAATCCTCCCATGCCATGAGTAAAAGGGGGCTCTACCACTGTGTCCTGCATGTAACCCAGGAGCCCATATCCAGCGTACGATAGAGTGGGTTCCCGGGGACAATCCCATCCCCCTAACCCCAGCCCCCCGCCCAGTGCAGACAGGGCCTGTACGCTAAGTATAAACACTACCCCTAACAGATAACCCTCACCCTGAATATAACACCTGACCCTGATCCTATTGCTCACCTTAAAACATAAACCTCCCCGTAACCCTAACTTATCCCCTTATCTTAACCTTAATGCATAACACCCTGAGAAGAAGCCCCATCCCATAATTCTAATCCTAATCCCCAGCCATAACCATAAGACCTCATCCCTAATTCTAAAATGCCAACCCTAACCTTCACCCTACAAACAACCCTAACCCTAACCCTAACCTCTAACCCTAAGCCCTCACCCTATCACTAATCTTCATCCCTAAACCGTACCGTAATCCTAACCCGAAATCTAATTCTCAGACTTCTTGCTTTCTCAGAGTTTTGAAAGCCTACAATCCTACTAAGCCATGCATGAAAGCCGGCTCTGCCACAGTGTCCTGCAAGAAACCCAGAGGACCATACACAGCGTACGATAGAGTGGGTTCCCAGCGACCACAACCGAACCCTAACATCGATTCCTAGGGCATACAGGGCCCATGCCCTAAGCATAAACACTACCCCTCACCCATAACCCTAACCCAGAACATAACACCTAACCCTGATCCTACTGCTCACCTTAACACGTAAACCTCACCGTAACCCTAATTTTAACCCCATATCGTAACGTTAATGCATGACACCCTGAGAACAAGCCCTATACTGTAATTCTAACCCTAACTCCTAGCCATAAGCATAACACCTAATCTCTAATTCTGAAACACCAACCCTAACCTTAACCCTACCAACAACACTAACACTAACCCTAACCCCTTACCCTAACCCTACGTCTAAAAATAACCGTAACCGTTGATCCTTAGTCATAACCCCTAACCTTAACCCTAACCCTTAACCCTAATCCCAATCCTAACCATTAAACATAACCCCAACTCTTAACCCTAACTCTAACCTTTACCTTAATGCCTAGAGTTCTAACCCCAACACTGACCTACAGTTAGAAGTAACACAAACCCATAATGCTAACCTTAAACCTGAACAATAAACCTAATCCTTAACAATAACACCCTAACCCTAACCCTAACCCTAACCCTGAACCCTGACCCTAACCCTAAACCTTAACCCTAACCCTGAACCCTAACCCTAAGCCTACACTTAACCCTAACCCTTTCCATTAACCCTAACTGCTAACGATAACACTAACCCCAACCCTAAACCTACCCCTGGCCCCCTAACCCAGAATTAACACCGAACCCGTAACACTAACTCTACCCCTAACCACTAGCACCTAACCCTGACTCGAAACCTAACCCCTAACTCGAAACCCCTAACCCCAACCCTAACCTTAATTCTCACACTACTTCCATTCCCGAGTGAAGCAAGCCTACAATACAGCCATGCCATGTGTGAGATGAGGCTCCGCCTGAGTCCTGCATGTAGGTCTTGTCCCAGGGCCCAGGGAATGATGTTGTGCTTTCGTGGTGACTCCGACCACACCCCTCTCACCGTAGATTAACCAGGTCCTGTGCCCTTAAACTGACCGCTAAATCTAAGCCCTACCACCAACCCTAACCCCTGACCCTGAACCTAAGCCCCGAGCCTAAAGCCCAACACTAACTCTAAACCCTTACCCTAAACCTAATCCCTAACCCTAATGCTAACCCCTAAACGTAACCGTAACCGTGAACAGTAAACCTAACCCTAACCTCTAACACAAACCCTAACACATAACTCTAACCCTAAAACTAACCCTAACCCTTAACCCTAAACCTAAACCCTAACCCTAACCCTTAACCTTAATCTTAACCGTTAACTCTCATGCTAACCTTTAATCCTAACCCTAATCCTAATCTTCAACCCTAAACCGAACACAACCCTAACCCTGTACCAAACCCTGACCCCTCATCTTAACCCTATCCGCAAACCTCAACCCCAAAACGAACTGTAACCGTTAAACCTAACAGTAACCTTAAACCGTAACCCTAATCTGTAACCCTATCCCCTCACCATAACACTACACTTCATCCTGAACCCTAACCATAATCCTAACCCTAAATCTAATTCTCAGACTTCTTGCTTTCTTAGAGTTTAGAAAGCCTGCAATCCTCCCATGCCATGTGTGAAAGGAGGCTCTACCACTGTGTCCTGCATGAAACCCACGGGCCCATACCCAGAGTCCGATACAGTGGGTTCCCGGTGACAATCCCAGCCCCCTAACCTTCCCCCAGCTTAATGCCGACAGGGCCCGTGCACTAAGCATAAATGATACCTTTAACAGATAACCCTAACCCTGAACATGGCACCTAACCCTGTTCCTATTTCTCCCCTTAACACGTAAACCTCACCGTGAGCCTAACTTTAACCTCTTAACGTAACGTTAATGCATAACCCATTTCCTGAGAACATCCCCTATCCCATAATTCTAACCCTATCTCCTAGTCATAACTGTAACACCTAATCCCTAACCCTAATTCTCCACCGCTAAGCCTAACTGTAACGCTGCCTACAACCCTAACACTGACAGGAACCCTTAGTTCTAACCACAACGCTATGCCTAACAAAAGCCCTAACCCTTCACCCTTCACCCTAACCCCTAAGCATTACCCTAACCTTTAACCGTAATCCTAATCCTAACCATTAAACCTAACCCTAGCTCTTAAAGCTAACCCTAAACCTTACCCTCACGACTAGACCTAACCCTGACACTAACCTAACACCTAACCCTAACCATAACCCCTAAAGCTAACCCTAACCCTGAACCCTAAACCTAACCCTAACACTGAACCTTCACTATATCCCTAACCCCTAAGCCTAATCCTAACTGTTAATCCTCACCCTAACACTTAAACTGGACCATAACACTAAACATTAACCCTAACACTAAACTTTATCCCTAACCATAAGCCCAACACTTAACCCTAATCCTATCCCCTAACCCTAAGCCCTAACCCTAAACCTAACCCTAACCCCAACCCTAACCCTTAATCTTGACCCTTACCATTAACCCTCACACCAACCCTAATCCTAATCTTTAACCATAAAGCTAACACTGAAGCCTAACCCTGTGCCAAACGCTAAACCCAAACCTTAACCCTAACCCTGAAACTTAACCATAAACCTAACTGTAACTGTTACACCTAACACTAACCTCTAACCCTAACCCCTAACCCTAAGACCCCACCTTAACACTAACCCTAACCCTAAACATTATCATAATCCTACCCCTAAATCTCATTCTCGGACTTCTTGCTTTCTTAGAGTTTAGAAAGCCTAAAATCCTCCCATGCCATGAGTAAAAGGGGGCTCTGCAGCTCTCTCTTGCTTGAAACCAGGAGCCCATACCTAGCGTATGATAGAGTGGGTTCCCGGGGACAATCCCATCCCCCTAACCCCAGCCCCCCGCCCAGTGCAGACAGGGCCTGTACGCTAAGTATAAACACTACCCCTAACAGATAACCCTCACCCTGAACATAGCACCTGACCCTGATCCTATTGCTCACCTTAAAACATAAACCTCCCCGTAACCCTAACTTATCCCCTTATCTTAACCTTAATGCATAACACCCTGAGAAGAAGCCCTATCCCATAATTCTAATCCTAACCCCTAGCCATAACCGTAACACCTCATCCCTAATTCTAAAATGCCAACCCTAACCTTCACCCTGCCAACAACCCTAACCCTAACCCTAACCCCTAACCCTAAGCCCTCACCCTATCGCTAATCTTCATCCCTAAACCGTACCGTAATCCTAACCCTAAATCTAATTCTCAGACTTGCTTTCTCAGAGTTTTGAAAGCCTACAATCCTACTAAGCCATGCATGAAAGCCCGCTCTGCCACAGTGTCCTGCATGAAACCCAGAGGCCCATAGACTGCGTATGATAGAGTGGGTTCCCAGCGACCATCACAGACCCCTAACTTCGCCTCCTAGTGCATACAGGGCCCGTGCCCTAAGCATAAACCCTACCCCACACCCATAACCCTAACCCAGAACATAACACCTAACCCTGATCCTACTGCTCACCTTAACACGTAAACCTCATCCTAACCCTAACTTAACCCCTTATCTTAACGATAATGCATGACACCCTGAGAACAAGCCCTATACCGTAATTCTAACCCTAACTCCTAGCCATAACCATAACACCTAATCCCTAATTCTGAAACGCCAACCCTAACCTTAACCCTACCAACAACACTAACACTAACCCTAAAACCCTTACCCTAACCCTACGCCTAAAAATAACCCTAACCATTGATCCTTAGTCATAACCCCTAAAGCTTAACCCTAACCCTTAACGCTAATCCCAATCCTAACCATTAAACATAACCCTACTTAACCCTAACCCTAACCTCTACGCTAATGCCTAGAGATCTAACCCCAACACTGACCTACAGTTAACACTAACCCTAACCCCTAATCCTAACCTTAAACCTGAACCATAAACCTAACCCTTAACCCTAACCCCATTCCTAACCCCCTAACCCTAACCCTAACTGTTAAGCCTCACCCTAACCTTAACCCTGACTCTAACCCTAAACCTTAACCCTAACCCTGAACCCTAACCCTAAGCCTAACCCTTAACCCTAACCCTATCCCTTAACCCTAACCCCTAACCCTAACGCTAACCGCAACCCTAAACCGAACCCTGGCCCCCAACCCAGACTTAACACCTAACCCCTAACACTAACTCTAAACCTAACCACTAATCCCTAGCACCTGACCCTGACTCGAAACCTAACCCCTAACTCGAAACCCCTAACCCCAAACCTAACCCTAATTCTCACACTACTTCCATTCCCAGAGTGAAGCAAGCCTACAATACAGCCATGCCATGTGTGAGATGAGGCTCTGCCTGAGTCCTGCATGTAGGTTTTGTCCCAAGGCCCAGGGAATGATGTTGTGCTTTTGTGGTGACTCCGACCACACCCCTCTCACCGTAGATTAACCAGGTCCTGTGCCCTTAAACTGACCGCTAAATCTAAGCCCTACCACCAACCCTAACCTCTGACCCTGAACCTAAGCCCCGAGCCTAAAGCCCAACACTAACTCTAAACACTTACCCTAAACCTAATCCCTAACCCTAATGCTAACCCCTAAACGTAACTCTAACCATGAACAGTAAACCTAACCCTAACCTCTAACACAAACCCTAACACATAACTCTAACCCTAAAACTAACCCTAACCCTTAACCCTAAACCTAAACCCTAACCCTAACCCTTAACCTTAATCTTAACCGTTAACTCTCATGCTAACCTTTAATCCTAACCCTAATCCTAATCTTCAACCCTAAATCGAACACAACCCTAACCCTGTACCAAACCCTGACCCCTCATCTTAACCCTATCCGCAAACCTCAACCCCAAAACGAACTGTAACCGTTAAACCTAACAGTAACCTTAAACCGTAACCCTAATCTGTAACCCTATCCCCTCACCATAACACTATACTTCATCCTGAACCCTAACCATAATCCTAACCCTAAATCTAATTCTCAGACTTCTTGCTTTCTTAGAGTTTAGAAAGCCTGCAATCCTCCCATGCCATGCGTGAAAGGAGGCTCTACCACTGTGTCCTGCATGAAACCCACGGGCCCATACCCAGAGTCCGATACAGTGGGTTCCCGGTGACAATCCCAGCCCCCTAACCTCCCCCCAGCCTAATGCCGACAGGGCCCGTGCGCTAAGCATAAATGATACCTTTAACAGATAACCCTAACCCTGAACATGGCACCTAAACCTGTTCCTATTTCTCCCCTTAACATGTAAACCTCACCGTGAGCCTAACTTTAACCTCTTAACGTAACGTTAATGCATAACCCATTCCCTGAGAACATCCCCTATCCCATAATTCTAACCCTATCTCCTAGTCAGAACTGTAACACCTAATCCCTAACCCTAATTCTCCACCGCTAATCCTAACCGTAACGCTGCCTACAACCCTAACACTGACAGGAACCCTTAGTTCTAACCCCAACGCTATGCCTAACAAAAGCCCTAACCCTTCACCCTTCACCCTAACCCCTGAGCATTACCCTAACCTTTAACCGTAATCCTAATCCTAACCATTAAACCTAACCCTAGCTCTTAAAGCTAACCCTAAACCTTACCCTCACGACTAGACCTAACCCTGACACTAACCTAACACCTAACCCTAACCATAACCCCTAAAGCTAACCCTAACCCTGAACCCTAAACCTAATCCTAACACTGAACCTTCACTATATCCCTAACCCCTAAGCCTAATCCTAACTGTTAACCCTCACCCTAACACTTAAACTGGACCATAACACTAAACATTAACCCTAACACTAAACTTTAACCCTAACCATAAGCCCAACACTTAACCCTAATACTATCCCTTAACCCGAAGACTAACCCTAAGCCCTAACCCTAAACCTAACCCTAACCCCAACCCTAACCCTTAATCTTGACCCTTACCATTAACCCTCACACCAACCCTAATCCTAATCTTTAACCATAAAGCTAACACTGAAGCCTAACCCTGTGCCAAACGCTAAACCCAAACCTTAACCCTAACCCTGAAACTTAACCATAAACCTAACTGTAACTGTTACACCTAACACTAACCTCTAACCCTAACCCCTAACCCTAAGACCCCACCTTAACACTAACCCTAACCCTAAACATTATCATAATCCTACCGCTAAATCTCATTCTCGGACTTCTTGCTTTCTTAGAGTTTAGAAAGCCTAAAATCCTCCCATGCCATGAGTAAAAGGGGGCTCTGCAGCTCTCTCTTGCATGAAACCAGGAGCCCATACCTAGCGTATGATAGAGTGGGTTCCCGGGGACAATCCCATCCCCCTAACCCCAGCCCCCCGCCCAGTGCAGACAGGGCCTGTACGCTAAGTATAAACACTACCCCTAACAGATAACCCTCACCCTGAACATAGCACCTGACCCTGATCCTATTGCTCACCTTAAAACATAAACCTCCCCGTAACCCTAACTTATCCCCTTATCTTAACCTTAATGCATAACACCCTGAGAAGAAGCCCTATCCCATAATTCTAATCCTAACCCCTAGCCATAACCGTAACACCTCATCCCTAATTCTAAAATGCCAACCCTAACCTTCACCCTGCCAACAACCCTAACCCTAACCCTAAGCCCTCACCCTATCACTAATCTTCATCCCTAAGCCGTACCGTAATCCTAACCCTAAATCTAATTCTCAGACTTGCTTTCTCAGAGTTTTGAAAGCCTACAATCCTACTAAGCCATGCATGAAAGCCCGCTCTGCCACAGTGTCCTGCATGAAACCCAGAGGCCCATACACTGCGTATGATAGAGTGGGCTCCCAGCGACCATCACAGACCCCTAACTTCGCCTCCTAGTTCATACAGGGCCCGTGCCCTAAGCATAAACCCTACCCCACACCCATAACCCTAACCCAGAACATAACACCTAACCCTGATCCTACTGCTCACCTTAACACGTAAACCTCACCCTAACCCTAACTTAACCCCTTATCTTAACGATAATGCATGACACCCTGAGAACAAGCCCTATACCGTAATTCTAACCCTAACTCCTAGCCATAACCATAACACCTAATCCCTAATTCTGAAACGCCAACCCTAACCTTAACCCTACCAACAACACTAACACTAACCCTAAAACCCTTACCCTAACCCTATGCCTAAAAATAACCCTAACCATTGATCCTTAGTCATAACCCCTAAAGCTTAACCCTAACCCTTAACGCTAATCCCAATCCTAACCATTAAACATAACCCTACTTAACCCTAACCCTAACCTCTACGCTAATGCCTAGAGATCTAACCCCAACACTGACCTACAGTTAACACTAACCCTAACCCCTAATCCTAACCTTAAACCTGAACCATAAACCTAACCCTTAACCCTAACCCTATTCCTAACCCCCTAACCCTAACCCTAACTGTTAAGCCTCACCCTAACACTTAACCCTGACTCTAACCCTAAACCTTAACCCTAACCCTGAACCCTAACCCTAAGCCTAACCCTTAACCCTAACCCTATCCCTTAACCCTAACCCCTAACCCTAACGCTAACCCCAACCCTAAACCTAACCCTGGCCCCCAACCCAGACTTAACACCTAACCCCTAACACTAACTCTAAACCTAACCACTAATCCCTAGCACCTGACCTTGACTCGAAACCTAACCCCTAACTCGAAACCCCTAACCCCAAACCTAACCCTAATTCTCACACTACTTCCATTCCCAGAGTGAAGCAAGCCTACAATACAGCCATGCCATGTGTGAGATGAGGCTCTGCCTGAGTCCTGCATGTAGGTTTTGTCCCAAGGCCCAGGGAATGATGTTGTGCTTTTGTGGTGACTCCGACCACACCCCTCTCACCGTAGATTAACCAGGTCCTGTGCCCTTAAACTGACCGCTAAATCTAAGCCCTACCACCAAACCTAACCTCTGACCCTGAACCTAAGCCCCGAGCCTAAAGCCCAACACTAACTCTAAACACTTACCCTAAACCTAATCCCTAACCCTAATGCTAACCCCTAAACGTAACTCTAACCAGGAACAGTAAACCTAACCCTAACCTCTAACAGAAACCCTAACACATAACCCTAACCGTAACCCTAACCCCTAACCCAAACCCTAACCCCAACCCCTACCCCTACCCCTAACCCTAACCCCTAAACCTAAACCTAACCCCTAACCCTAACCCCAACCCCAACCCTTACCCTAACCCAACCCTACCCTACCCTACCCTAACCCTAACCCCTAACCCTAACCCTAACCCTAACCCCTAACCCTAACCCCTAACCCTAACCTTAACCCCTAACCCTAACCCCTAACCCTAACCCTAACCCCTAACCCTTAACCCTAACCCTAACCCCTAACCCTAACCCCAACCCCAACCACTACACCTAACCCTATCCCTAACCCCAACACCAACCCCAACCCCAAACCCCTAATCCTAACCCTACCCCTAACCCCTAAGCCTAACCCCTAACCCTAACCCTAACCCCTAACCCTAACCCTACCCCTACCCCCAACCCCTAACCCTAACCCTAACCCTAACACCTAACCCTAACCCCAACCCCAACCCTAACCCTAACCCCAACCCCTAACCCTAACCCTAAACCCTAACCCTAAACCCAACCCTAACCCTAACCCTAACCCCAACCCCTAACCCTAACCCTAACCTCAACCCCTAACCCTAACCCTAAACCCTAACCCTAAACCCAACCCTAACCCTAACCCTAACCCCAACCCCTAAAACCTAACCCTAACCCCAACCCCAACACTAACCCTAACCCCTAACCCTAATCCTAACCCCTAACCCTAACCCTAAACCCCTAACCCTAACCATAACCCCTAACCCTAACACTAACCCCTAACCCTAACCCTAACCCTTAACCCTAACCCTAACCCTAACACTAACCCTAATGCTAACTCTAACCCTGAACCCTAAACCTACCCGTAACCCTTAACACTAACCCTATCCGTGAACCTTAACCCTGACCCTAACCATTGCCCGCACCCAAGCATTTAACCCTGACCCTAACCCTAATCCTTAATGATAACCATAACACTAAACTCTAACCCTAATGCTAACCCCTAAACGTAATCATAACGTCACCAGTAAACCTAACCCTAACCTCTAACACAAACCATAGCACATAACTCTAACCTTAAAACTAACCCTAACCTTAAACCTAACCCTAAACCCTGACTCTTAACCTTAACCCTAAGCGTTAACTCTCACGCTAACCTTTAATCCTAACCCTAATCCTAATCTTCAACCCTAAACCTAACACTTAACCCTAACCCTGTACCAAACCCTAACCTCTCATCTTAACCCTAACCGTAAACCTCAACCCTAAACCAAAGTGTAACCATTAAACCTAAGAGTAACCTTTATCCCTAAGCCTAATCCCTAACCCTAAGCCCTCACCATAACGCTAAACTTCATCCTTAACCCTAACCATAATCCTAACCCTAAATCTAATTCTCAGACTTCTTGCTTTCTTAGAGTTTAGAAAGCCTCAATCCTCCCATGCCATGCGTGAAAGGAGGCTCTACCACTGTGTCCTGCATGAAACCCACGGGCCCATACCCAGAGTATGATAGAGTGGGTTCCCGGGTACAATCCCAGCCCCCTAAACTCCCCCCGCCCGCCTAATGCAGACAGGGCCCGTGCGCTAAGCATAAACAATCCCTTTAACAGATAACCCTAACCCTGAACATAACACCCAACCCTGTTCCTATTTCTCCCCTTAACACGTAAACCTCACCGTGCGCCTATCTTTAACCTCTTATCCTAACGTTAATGCATAACCCATTTCCTGAGAAGAACCCCTATCCCATAATTCTAACCCTATCTCCTAGTCATCACTGTGACACCTAATCGCTAACCCTAATTCTAAACCGCTAACCCTAACCGTAACCCTACCTACAACCCTAACACTGACAGTAACCCTTACTTCTAACCCCAACGCTATGCCTAACAAAAACCCTAACACTTGACACTAACCCTTCACCCTAACCCCTAAGCCTAACCCTAACCCTTTACCCTAATCCTAATCCTAAACATTAAACCTAACCCTAGCTCTTAAAGTTAAACCTAAACCTTACCCTCACGACTAGACCTAACCCTGACACTAACCTAACACCTAACCCCAACCAGAACCCCTAAAGCTAACCCTGAACCCTATCCCTAACCCTAGCAGTAAACTTTAACCCTAAACCTAAGCCCAACCCATAACCCTAATCCTATCCTTTTACCCTAAAACTAACCCCTAAACCTAACCCCTATACCTCACCCTAACTCTAACCCCAATGCTAATTCTAACCATACCCCTTCATAAAACACTAACTCCTAACCGCTAACACTAACACTAACCAAAAACCCTAATCACTAATCCCTAACCCTAACGCTTAACCTTTACCCTAACCGTTAACCCTCACCCTACATCTTAACACTGACCCTAACCTTAACCTTTAACTCTAAGCCTAACCCTTAACCCTACAGTAAGGAAGACCCTTAATGCTAATGGGATCCCTTATCCCTAACCCTAACACTACAGCTAAAAATAACCCTAACCTTGGATCCTTAAACCTAACCCCTAACACTTACTTTAACCCCAAACCCTAACCCTAATCCTAAGCATTAAACCTAACCCTATCTCTTAAACCTAACGCTAGCCCTTACCCTAACGCCTAGATCTAACCCTAAATCTAACCTACCGCCTAATCCTAACCTTAAGCCCTAATGCTAACTCTAACCCTGAACCCTAAACCTACCCATAACCCTTAACACTAACCCTATCCGTGAACCTTAAGCCTGACCCTAACTATTACCCGCACCCAAGCATTTAACTCTGACCCTAACCCTAATCCTTAATGATAACCCTAACACTAAACCCTCACCCTAAGCCCAACACTTAACCCTAATCCTAACCCTTAACCCTAACTCTAACCCTAACCCTAATGCTAACCCGTAAACGTAACCCTAACCGTGAACAGTAAACCTAACCCTAACCTCCAACACAAACCATAGCACATAACTCTAACCCTAAAACGAATCCTAACCCTAACCCTAACCCTAAACCCTAACTCTTAACCTTAACCCTAAGCGTTAACTCTCACGCTAACCTTTAATCCTAACCCTAATCCTAATCTTCAACCCTAAACCTAACACTTAACCCTAACCCTGTACCAAACCCTAAACCCTCATCTTAACCCTAACCGTAAACCTCAACCCTAAACCAAAGTGTAACCGTTAAACCTAAGAGTAACCTTTAACCCTAACCCTAATCCCTAACCCTAAGCCCTCACCCTAACACTAAACTTCATCCTTAACCCTAACCAGAATCCTAACCCTAAATCTAATTCTCAGACTTCTTGCTTTCTTAGAGTTTAGAAAGCCTGCAATCCTCCCATGCCATGCGTGAAAGGACGCTCTACCACTGTGTCCTGCATGAAACCCACGGGTCCATACCCACAGTATGATAGAGTGGGTTCCCGGGTACAATCCCAGCCCCCTAAACTCCCCCTGCCCGCCTAATGCAGACAGGGCCCATACGCTAAGCATAAACAGTACCGTTAACAGATAACCCTAACCCTGAACATAACACCCAACCCTATTCGTATTTCTCCCCTTAACACGTAAACCTCACCGTGCGCCTAACTTTAACCTCCTCCGAACGTAAATGCATAACCCATTTCCTGAGAACAACCCCTATCCCATAATTCTAACCCTATCTCCTAGTCATCACTTTGACACCTAATCCCTAACCCTAATTCTAAACCGCTAACCCTAACCGTAACCCTACCTACAACCCTAACACTGACAGGAACTCTTACTTCTAACCCCAACGCTATGCCTAACAAAAACCCTAACCCTTGACCCTAACCCTTCACCCTAACCACTAAGCCTTACCCTAACCCTTAACCCTAATCCTAATCCTAACCATTAAACCTAACCCTAGCTCTTAAAGCTAACCCTAAACCTTACCCTCACGACTAGACCTAACCCTGACACTAACCTAACACCTAACCCTAACCAGAACCCCTAAAGCTAACCCTGAACCCTATCCCTAACCCTAGCAGTAAACTTTAACCCTAAACCTAAGCCCAACCCGTAACCCTAATCCTATCCTTTTACCCTAAAACTAACCCCTAAACCTAACCCCTATACCTCGCCCTAACTCTAACCCCAATCCTAATTCTAACCATACCCCTTCAAAAAACACTAACTCCTAACCGCTAACCCTAACACTAACCAAAAACCCTAATCACTAATCCCTAACCCTAACGCTTATCCTTTACCCTCACCGTTAACCCTCACCCTAAATCTTAACACTGACCCTAACCTTAACCTTTAACTCTAAGCCTAACCCTTAATCCTACAGTAAGGAAGACCTTAATGCTAATGGGATCCCTTATCCCTAACCCTAACACTACAGCTAAAATTAACCCTAACCTTGGATCCTTAAACCTAACCCCTAACACTTACTTTAACCCCAAACCCTAACCCTAATCCTAAGCATTAAACCTAACCCTATCTCTTATCCCTAACGCTAGCCCTTACCCTAACGCCTAGATCTAACCCTAAATCTAACCTACCGCCTAATCCGACCCTTAAGCCCTAATGCTAACTCTAACCCTGAACCCTAAACCTACCCATAACCCTTAACACTAACCCTATCCGTGAACCTTAACCCTGACCCTAACCATTACCCGCACCCAAGCATTTAACCCTGACCCTAACCCTAATCCTTAATGATAACCCTAACACTAAACCCTAACCCTAAGCCCAAGACTTAGCCCTAATCCTATCCCTTAACCCTAACCCTAACCCTAATGCTACCCCCTAAACCTAACCCTAACCGTGACCAATAAACCTAACCCTAACCTCTAACACAAACCATAGCACATAACTCTAACCCTAATACTAACCCTAACCCTAACCCTAACCCTAAACCCTAACTCTTAACCTTAACCCTAAGCGTTAACTCTCACGCTAACCTTTAATCCTAACCCTAATCCTAATCTTCAACCCTAAACCTAACACTTAACCCTAACCCTGTACCAAACCCTAACCCCTCATCTTAACCCTAACCGTAAACCTCAACCCTAAACCAAAGTGTAACCGTTAAACCTAAGAGTAACCTTTAACCCTAACCCTATTCCCTAACCCTAAGCCCTCACCCTAACACTAAACTTCATCCTTAACCCTAACCAGAATCCTAACCCTAAATCTAATTCTCAGACTTTCTTGCTTCCTTAGAGTTTAGAAAGCCTGCAATCCTCCCATGCCATGCGTGAAAGGAGGCTCTACCACTGTGTCCTGCATGAAACCCACGGGCCCATACCCAGAGTATGATAGAGTGGGTTCCCGGGTACAATCCCAGCCCCCTAAACTCCCCCCGCCCGCCTAATGCAGACAGGGCCCGTGCGCTAAGCATAAACAATACCTTTAACAGATAACCCTAACCCTGAACATAACACCCAACCCTGTTCCTATTTCTCCCCTTAACACGTAAACCTCACCGTGCGCCTAACTTTAACCTCTTATCCTAACGTTAATGCATAACCCATTTCCTGAGAACAACCCCTATCCCATAATTCTAACCCTATCTCCTAGTCATCACTGTGACACCTAATCCCTAACCCTCATTCTAAACCGCTAACCCTAACCGTAACCCTACCTACAACCCTAACACTGACAGGAACCCTTACTTCTAACCCCAACGCTATGCCTAACAAAAACCCTAACCCTTGACCCTAACCCTTCACCCTAACCCCTAAGCCTTACCCTAACCCTTAACCCTAATCCTAATCCTAACCTTTAAACCTAACCCTAGCTCTTAAAGCTAACCCTAAACCTTACCCTCACGACTAGACCTAACCCTGACACTAACCTAACACCTAACCCTAACCAGAACCCCTAAAGCTAACCCTGAACCCTATCCCTAACCCTAGCAGTAAACTTTAACCCTAAACCGAAGCCCAACCCGTAACCCTAATCCTATCCTTTTACCCTAAAACTAACCCCTAAACCTAACCCCTATACCTCACCCTAACTCTAACCCCAATCCTAATTCTAACCATACCCCTTCATAAAACACTAACTCCTAACCGCTAACCCTAACATTAACCAAAAACCCTAATCACTAATCCCTAACCCTAACGCTTAACCTTTACCCTAACCGTTAACCCTCACCCTAAATCTTAACACTGACCCTAACCTTAACCTTTAACTCTAAGCCTAACCCTTAACCCTACAGTAAGGAAGACCCTTAATGCTAATGGGATCCCTTATCCCTAACCCTAACACTACAGCTAAAAATAACCCTAACCTTGGATCCTTAAACCTAACCCCTAACACTTACTTTAACCCCAAAACCTAACCCTAATCCTAAGCATTAAACCTAACCCTATCTCTTAACCCTAACGCTAGCCCTTACCCTAACGCCTAGATCTAACCCTAAATCTAACCTACCGCCTAATCCTAACCTTAAGCCCTAATGCTAACTCTAACCCTGAACCCTAAACCCACCCGTAACCCTTAACACTAACCCTATCCGTGAACCTGAACCCTGACCCTAACCATTACCCGCACCCAAGCATTTAACCCTGACCCTAACCCTAATACTTAATGATAACCCTAACACTAAACACTAACCCTAAGCCCAACACTTAACCCTAATCCTATCCCTTAACCCTAACCCTAACCCTAACCCTAATGCTAACCCGTAAACGTAACCCTAACCGTCACCAGTAAACCTAACCCTAACCTCTAACAGAAACCATAGCACGTAACTCTAACCCTAAAACTAACCCGAACCCTAACCCTAACCCTAAACCCTAACTCTTAACCTTAACCCTAAGCGTTAACTCTCACGCTAAACTTTAATCCTAACCTTCAAGCCTAAACCTAACACTTAACCCTAACCCTGTACCAAACCCTAACCCCTCATCTTAACCCTAACCGTAAACCTCAACCCTAAACCAAAGTGTAACCGTTAAACCTAAGAGTAACCTTTAACCCTAACCCTAATCCCTAACCCTAAGCCCTCACCCTAACACTAAACTTCATCCTTAACCCTAACCAGAATCCTAACCCTAAATCTAATTCTCAGACTTCTTGCTTTCTTAGAGTTTAGAAAGCCTGCAATCCTCCCATGCCATGCGTGAAAGGAGGCTTTACCACTGTGTTCTGCATGAAACCCACGGGCCCATACCCAGAGTATGATAGAGTGGGTTCCCGAGTACAATCCCAGCCCCCTAAACTCCCCCCGCCCGCCTAATGCAGACAGGGCCCGTGCACTAAGCATGAACAATACCTTTAACAGATAACCCTAACCCTGAACATAACAGCCAACCCTATTCCTATTTCTCCCTTTAACACGTAAACCTCACCGTGCGCCTAACTTTAACCTCTTATCCTAACGTTAATGCATAACCCATTTCCTGAGAACAACCCCTATCCCATAATTCTAACCCTATCTCCTAGTCATCACTGTGACACCTAATCCCTAACCCGAATTCTAAACCGCTAACCCTAACCGTCACCCTACCTACAACCCTAACACTGACAGTGACTCTTACTTCTAACCCCAACGCTATGCCTAACAAAAACCCTAACCCTTGACCCTAACCCTTCACCCTAACCCCTAAGCCTTACCCTAACCCTTAACCCTAATCCTAATCCTAGCCATTAATCCTAACCCTAGCTCTTAAAGCTAACCCTAAACCTTACCCTCACGACTAGACCTAACCCTGACACTAACCTAACACCTAACCCTAACCAGAACCCCTAAAGCGAACCCTGAACCCTATCCCTAACCCTAGCAGTAAACTTTAATCCTAAACCTAAGCCCAACCCGTAACCCTAATCCTGTCCTTTTACCCTAAAACTAACCCCTAAACCTAACCCCTATACCTCACCCTAACTCTAAACCCAATCCTAATTCTAACCATACCCCTTCATAAAACACTAACTCCTAACCGCTAACCTTAGCACTAACCAAAAACCCTAATCACTAATCCCTAACCCTAACACTTAACCTTTACCCTAACCGCTAACCCTCACCCTAAATCTTAACACTGACCCTAACCTTAACCTTTAACTCTAAGCCTAACCCTTAACCCTACAGTAAGGAAGACCCTTAATGCTAATGGGATCCCTTATCCCTAACCCTAACACTACAGCTAAAAGTAACCCTAACCTTTGATCCTTAAACCTAACCCCTAACACTTACTTTAACCCCAAACCCTAACCCTAATCCTAAGCATTAAATCTAACCCTATCTCTTAAACCTAACACTAGCCCTTACCCTAACGCCTAGATCTAACCCTAAATCTAACCTACCGCCTAATCCTAACCTTAAGCCCTAATGCTAACTCTAACCCTGAACCCTAAACCTACCCGTAACCCTTAACACTGACCCTATCCCTAACCCCCTTACCCTAACTCTGTTAACCCTAACCCTCAACCCTGACCCTAACCTTAAACCTTAATCCTAACCATGCGTGCGATGAGCCTCTGCCTTTGTCCTGCGTGACAGTTCAAGCCCAACACCCAGGGTACGATGAAGTGGGGACACAGCCTTGCTCCACACCCACAGTGCCCCGTATGTTAGACGGGGCCCGTGCCCTAACACACACCGTTAAACGTAAGCCCTAACCCTATCACTAAACCAAACCCTTAGTAAGCCCTGAATCTAACTCCTAACAGTAACCCTAATCCCTGACCCTTACTCTTGCCTCTCACCCTAAACCTAAACCCAACCACTAAACATAATCCTAATCTCTAACCCTAACAGTAACCCTAATCTTAATTCTAACCTAAAACCCTAACCCCTAAACCTAATCCTAGTCCCTAACACCTAACCTTAACCTAAACCGAATTCCAATTCTCAGAGTTCTTCAATTCAAAAACTTAAAAAAAAGCCTACAATCCACCAATGCCGTGTCTGAGATGAGGGTCCGCCCCTATGTCCTGCATGACAGGCAGGCGCCAATGCCCAGGGTACTATGGAGTGGAGTCCTGGGGTCTGTAGGCTTGCTAAACTCCAGTTTGGAAGAATTGCTATAGTCATATATAGGGATGCTTACATTTACTTATAGAAAGCAACTATTGGTGTGTGATTTGTAGGCTTGCCTTACTCTAGTTTGGATGAAGAAGCTGAATCATATATAGGAATATTAGCTTTGAGTTAGAGGAAGCATCTATGGGGGGTGCTTTTTTGGCTTGTTAAACTCTGGTTTGGAAGAAGTTCGAGAGTCTTATATAGGAACGATATCATTCATTCAGAGAAAGCAATTATAGGGAGTTGGTTTGTAGGCTTGCTAAGCTCTAGTTTGGAGGAAGGCGAGAGTCATATATAGGAACGCTTATGTTCACATAAAGCGTCTACGGGGGGACGGTTTCTAGGCTTCCTAAACTCTAGCTTGGAAAAAGAGGACAGTTATGTATAGGAACTCTCGGCGGGGGATTTGTAGCATTGCTAAAATCTTAGATTGGAAAAGTTGCGAGAGTCATACATAGGAATGTTAACATTCACTCAATGAAAGCAACTATAAGGGGTGCTTTCCAGGCTGGCTACACTCTAATTTGGAAAAAGTGCGACAGTCATATATAGGAAGGCTTATATTCACTCAGACAAAGCAATTATGTGTAGGTGTATAGTAGGCATGCTAACTCTAGTTTGGAAAATTTCGAGAGCCATGTATAGGAAAGCTTACAGTAACTTAGAGAAAGCAACAAACAGGGGTGGAGTGTAGACTTGCTAAACTCTAGTTTGGAGGAAGTGCCATAGTCATATATAGGAACGCTTAAATTCGTTCAGAGAAAACAGGTGTCGGGGATTGGTCTGTAGACTTATTCAACTCTAGTTTGGAAGAAGTGCGAGAGACATATATAGGAATGTTTACATTGACTCAAAGAAAGCAACTATGGGGGAGTGTTATTTTGGCATGCCAGATGCTAGTTAGGAAGAAGTACAAGACTCATATATAGGAACGCTTACATTCACACAGCGAGAGCAACTACGGAGTAGTGTCAGGTAGACATATTAAAGTCTAGCTTGGGAGAAGTTCCAGAGTCCTATATAGGAAAGGTAAGAGCCACTTTGAAAAAGCAAGTCTTGGCGGGTGGTTTGTAGGCCTGCAAAACCTTGTTTTGGTTGAAGTGTGAGAATCATATATGAGAACGCTTACATTCACTCAGAGAAAGCAATGATGGGGTTGTTTGTAGGCTTACTAAACTGCAGTTTGGAAGAAGCACGAGAATCACATATAGGAGCACATACATTTTGACGCACTGAAAGTAACTATGGGGTGGTGTTTTATAGGCATGCTAAACTCTAGTTTGGACGAAGTTTGAGAATCACATATAAGAAAGCTTAGAGTCACTTAGAGAAAACAAATCTCTGGGTGTGGAATGTAGGCCTGCTAAACTCTATTTTGGTTTAAGAGTGAGAGTCATATATGGGAAGGCTTACATTCGCTCAGAGAAAGCAACGATGGTGTGGTGGTTTGTAGGCATACTGAACTCTAGTTTGGAAGAAGTAGGAGAATGATATATGGGAACGCTTACATTCACGTAGAGAAAGCAATTATGGGGTGGCGTTTTTGTAGCCATGCTAATCTCTAGTTTGGAAGAAGTTAAGGAGTAATATATAGGAAAGGGTACAGTCATAGAAACCAACTCTCGGGGGATGTTTTGTACTCCTGCAAAACTCCAGTTTGGAAGAAGGGGGAGAGTCATATTGGGGACCGCGTGCATTCACTCAGAGAAATCAACGATGGGATTGTGATTTGTAGGCATAGTCAACTCTAGTTTGGAAGAATTACGAGAATCGTATATAGGAAAGCTTACCTTCACGCAGAGAAAGCAACTATGGAGTGATGTTTGTATGCCTACTAAAATATAGTTTGGAGGAAGTTCGAGAGCCATATCTGGGAAGCTTACAGTCACTTAGAGAAAGCAACTCTCGGGGGTGTTTCGTAGGCCTGCTAAACTCTATTTTCAATGAAGTGTTAGAATAATATATGGGAACTCAGTGAAAGCAACGTTGTGGTTGTGGTTCCTAGGCATACTAACCTGTAATTTGGAAGAAGCAAGAGAATCACATGTAGAACCGCTTACATTCCGGCACCGAATGCAACTATGGGGTGGTGTTTTGTAGGGTGCAAAACTCTAATTTGGACGAAGTTTGAGAGTCATATATAGGAAAGTTTACAGTCACGTAGAGAAAGCAACTCTCTGGGTGTGGAATGTAGAGTTATTTTGGTTGAAATAGTTATTTTGGTTGAAGTGTGAGAGTCATATATGGGAACGCTTACATTCACTCAGAGAAAACAACGTTTGGGTGGTGGTTTGTAGGGCATACTAAACTGTAGTTTGGAAGAAGTACGAGAGTCCTATATAGGAACACTTACATTCACACAGAGAAAGCACTTATGGCGTCAGGTTTTGTAGGCATGCTAAACTGAAGTTTGGAAGAAGTTGGAGAACCTTATACAGGAAAGATTACCGTCACCTAGGGAAAGCAACTCTCGGGAGATTTTTTTGTACACATGCTAAACTCTAATTTGGATGAAGTGTGAGAGTCAAACATGGGACCGCTTACATTCCCTCAGAGAAACAACACTGGGGTGGTTTTTGTAGGCATACTAAATAGTTTGGAAGAAGTACAAGAATGATATTTGGGAACGCTTACATTCACACAGAGAAAGCAACTACGGGGTGGTGTTTTGTAAGCATGCTATAGTTTGGAAGAAGTTCTAAACCTGAACAGTCACTTAGAGAAAGCAACTCTTGGTGGGTGATTTTTAGGTCTGCTAAATTGTATTTTGAAAGAAGTACCAGAGTCATATATACTAATGCTTACATTCATGCAAAGAAAAAACCATGGGGTGATGTTTTGTGGGCATGTTAACCTGTAGTTTGGAAGAAGTTGGAGAGTCTTATTTAGGAAAGCTTACAGTCACCTAGAGAAAGTAACTCTCGGGAGAGCCATTCTTGGCCTGCTAAACTCTACTTTGCATCAATTGTGAGTCAAACATGGGAATGCTTTCATTCATTCAGAGAACGCAACGTTTGGGTGGTGGTTTGTAGGCATTCTAAACTGTATTTTGGAGGAAGTACGAGAGTCATGTATAGGAACGCTTACATTCAGGCAGAGAAAGCAACTCTGGGGTCGTATTTTGTTGGCATGCTAAACTGTGGTTTGGAAGAAGTTCGAGAGTCTTATATAGGAAAGATTACAGTGACACAGAGAAAACAACTCTCGGAAGTTTATTGGTAGGCCTGCTAAACTCTAACTTGGATGAAATGTGAGAACTCTTGCATTCATTCACTTAGAGAAAGAAACATCGTGATGGTTTGAAGGCATAATAACTGTAGTTGGGAAGAAGTAGGAGAGTCATATATATGAACCGTTACATTCACGCAGAGAACGCAACTGTGGGGTGGCGATGTATGCATGTTAATCTGTAGTTTGGAGGAAGTGCGAGAGTCATATCTGGGGAAAATTACAGTCACTTAGGGAAAGGAACCATCTTGGGTTGGTATGTAGATCTGCTAAATTCTATTTTGGAAACAGAGTGTGAGTCATATATGGGAACGCTTATGTTCACTCATAGAAAGCAACCACTGCGTGGTGTTTTGTTGGCATGGTGTAGTTTGAAAGAAGTTGGAGATTCTTATATAGGAAAGTTTACAGTCACCTAGAGAAAGCAACTCACGGGGTGTTGTTTGTAGGCCTGCTAAACTCTAATTTAGATGAAGTGAGAGAGGCATACATATGAACGCTTATATTGATGCAGAGAAAGCAACTATGGGGTGGTGTTTTGTAGGCATGCTAAAATATAATTTGGAAGAAGTTTGAAAACAGACAGTCACTTAGAGAAAGCCACTCTCGGCGGTTGATTTTTCGGTGTGCTAAATTGTATTTTGAAAGAAGTACCAGAGTCATATATACAAACGCTTACATTCATGCAG
The DNA here is from genome assembly GCF_041146395.1 of Eulemur rufifrons. NCBI lineage: Eukaryota > Metazoa > Chordata > Mammalia > Primates > Lemuridae > Eulemur > Eulemur rufifrons. Next base: position 1,203,406 of record NW_027182813.1, read on the forward strand.
AGAAAGCAACTCTGGGGTGGTGTTTTCTAGGCATGCTAAACTCTAGTTTGGACGAAGTTTGAGAATCACATATAAGAAAGCTTAGTCGCTTAAAGCAAATCTCTGGGTGTGGAATGTAGGCGTGCCAAACTCTATTTTGGTTTCAGAGTGAGAGTCATATATGGGAAGGCTTACATTCGCTCAGAGAAAGCAACGATGGTGTGGTGGTTTGTAGGCATACTGAACTCTAGTTTGGAAGAAGTAGGAGAATGATATATGGGAACGCTTACATTCATGCAGAGAAAGCAATTATGGGGTGGCTTTTTTGTACCCATGCTAATCTCTAGTTTAGAAGAAGTTATATAGGAAAGCGTACACTCATTTATAGAAACCAACTTTCGGGGGATGGACGGTAGGCCTGCAAAACTCTACTTTGGAAGGAGGGGGAGAGTCATATTGGGGCCACGTACATTGACTCAGAGAAATCAAGGATGGGGTTGTGGTTTGTAGGCATACTAAACTCTAGTTTGGAAGAAGTACGAGAATCATATATAGGAACGCTTACATTCATGCAGAGAAAGCAACTATGGAGTGATGTTTGTATGCCTACTAAACGATAGTTTGGAGGAAGTTTAGAATCTTATATAGCAAAGCTTACAGTCACCTAGAGAGAGCAACTCTTGGGAGATGGTTTCTAAGCCTGATAATTTGCACCAACTCTTAAAGTCAAGTATGGGAAGGTTTACATCCACTCAGAACGCAAGGTTTGGGTTGCAGTTTGTGGCCATAATTGTAGTTTGGAAGAAGTAGAAAAGTCATATATATGAACGGTTACATTCACGCAGACAAACCAGCTATGGAGTGATGTGTGTATGCCTACTAAACTATAGTTTGGAGGATGTTCGAGAGTCATATCTGGAAAGCTTACAGTCATTTAGAGAAAGAAACTCTCCGGGGGGTGGTTCGTAGGCCTGCTAAACTCCATTTTCAAAGAAGTGTCAAAATCATATACAGGAACGCTTACATTCACTCAGAGAAAGCAACGTTGGAGTGGCCGTTTGTGAGCATACTAAACTCTACTTTGGAAGAGGTACGAGAGACATAAATACGAACGCTTACATTAACACAGAGAAAGCAAATACGGGGTGCTGTAGTGCAGGCATGCTAAACTATAGATGGGAAGAAGTTCGAAAGCTGACAGTCACTTAGAGAAAGCAACTCTTGGTGGGTGATTTTTTAAGTCTGCTAAATTGTATTTTGAAAGACGTGTCAGAGTCTTATATACAAACGCTTACATTCATGCGTAGAAAGAAACTATGGGGTGATGTGTTGTGGGGATGCTAAACTGCAGTTTGGAAGAAGTTCGAGAGTGTTATGTAGGATAGCTTACAGTCACCTAGAGAAAGCAACACTCAGGAGAGCTTTGCAAGCCTGCTAAACTCTAACTAGCAGCAATTGTGAGAGTCAAACATGGGAACGCTTACATTCACTCAGAGAACACAACGTTTGGGTGGTGGTTTGTAGGCATAATAACTGTAGTTCGGAAAAAGTAGGAGAGTCATAGATGAACGGTTACATTCACGCAGAGAAAGCAACTGTTGGGTGGCGTATGTATGCATGCTAATCTGTAGTTTGGAGGAATTTTGAGAGTCATATCTGGGGAAAATTACAGTCAGTTAGAGAAAGCAACCATCGGGGGCCGTTTTGTAGATCTGCTAAATTCTATTTTGAAAGAAGAGTGAGAGTCATATATGGGAACGCTTATGATCACGAAGAGAAATCAACTATGGGGCTGTGTTTTGTTGGCATGCTAAACTGTAGTTTGGAAGAAGTTCGCGAGTCTTACATAGGAAAGTTTACAGTCACCTAGAGAAAGCAACTCTCGGGAGATTGTTTCTAAGCATGCTAAATTCTAGTTTGCATCAATTGTGAGAGTCAAACATGGGAACGCTTACATTCACTCAGAGAACCCAACGTTTGGGTGGTGGTTTGTAAGCATTCTAAACTGTATTTTGGAGGAAGTAGGAGAGTCATATATACGAATGCTTACATTCACGCAGAGAAAGCAACTCTGTGATCGTATTTTGTTGGCATGCTAAACTGTGGTTTGGAAGAAGTTCGAGAGCCTTACATAGGAAAGATTACAGTGACACAGAGAAAAACAAATCTCTGTAGTTTGTTGGTAGGTCTGCTAAACTGTAATTTGGATGAAGTGTGAGAACGCTTGCATTCACTCAGAGAAAGAACGTTGTCGTGATGGTTTGTAGGAATAAATGCTGTAGTTCAAAAGAAGTAGGAGAGTCATATATGAACGGTTACATTCACGCAGAGAAAGCAACTGTGGGGTGGCCTATGTAATCATCATAATCTAGTTTGGAGGAAGTTCGAGAGTCATATGTGGGAAAAATTAAAGTCACCTAGAGAATTGGAACCATCGGGTGTTGTGTAGGTCTGCTAAATTCTATTTTGGAAGAAGAGTGAGAGTCATATATGGGAACGCTTATGTTCACTCAGAGAAATCAACGATGGTGCGCTGTATTGCTGGCATACTAAACTGTAGTTTGGAAGAAGTTCGAGAGTCTTATATAGGAAAGTTTACAGTCACCTAGAGAAAGCAACTCACAGGAGGTGGTTTGTGGGCCGCTAAACTCTAATTTGGATGAAGTGAAAGAGGCATACATGGATACGCTTCATTCACTCAGAGAAAGGTAAATTTGGGTGCCGGTTTGTAGGTATACTAACTCCAGTTTGGAAGAAGTACGGGAGTCATATATATGAACGCTTATATGGACGCAGAGAAAGCAACTATGGGGTGGTGTTTTGTAGGCATGATAAAATATAATTTGGAAGAAGTTCGAAAGCTGACAGTGACTTAGAGAAAGCAACTCTCGGCGGTTGATTTTGAGGTCTGCTAAATTGTATTTTGAAAGAAGTACCAGAATCATATATAAAATCGCTTATATTTATGCTGAGAAAGAAACTATGTGGTGATGTTTTGTTGGCGTGCTGAAATGTAGTTTCGAAGAAGTTCGACAGTCTTTTATAGGAAAGCTTACAGTCCCCCAGAGGAAGCAACTTTCGAGAGATAGTTTGTAAGCCTGCTAAACTCTACTTTGCATCATTTGGAACAGTCATACTTGGGAACGCTAACATTCTCTCAGAGAACGCAACGTTTGGTTGGTTGTTTGTAAGCATACTAAACTGTATTTTGGAAGAAGTAGCAGAGTCATATATATGAGTGCTTACATTCACGCAGAGAGGGCAACTATGGGGTGGTGTTTTGTAGGCATGCAAATCTCTAGTTGCGAAGAAGTTAAGAGTAATAGGAAAGCTTACAGTCTCACAGAGAAAGCAACCCTTGGGGGCCGGTTTGTAGTTCTGCTAAATTCTATTTTGGATGAAGTGTGAATCATAAACGGGAATGCTAACATTCACTCAGAGAAAGCAGGGTTGCGGTGGTGATTTTTAGTCACACTAAACTGGAGTTTGGAGGAAGTACGAGAATAAAAGAATGCTTACATTCACTCAGAAAAAGCAACGTTGGGGAGGTGGTTGGTAGGTGTACTATACTTTGGAAGAAGTACGAGCGTGATGCATAGGAACGCTTACATTCACGCAAACTATGGGGTGGCCTTTTGTTGGCATGCTAAACTATGTCCCAAAGTCATATATAGGAAAGCTTATAGTGAGAGAAAGCAACTCTCGGGTGGTGTTTTGTAGGTCCGGCAAATTGCATTTTGAAAGCAGTCCGAGATTCATATAAGGGAAGGCCTATATCCACTCAGAGAAAGCAATGTTAGGCTGGTGGTTTGTAGGCATACTAAACTGTATTTTGGAACTCGTATGTATGACTCTCACACTTGATCCAAATTAGAGTTCACCAGGCCTATAAACCACATCCTGAGAGTTGCTGTTTCTAGGTGAATGTAAGCTTTCCTATGTAAAACTCTCGAACTTCTTCCAAACTAAAGTTTAGCATGCCAACAATACACCACCGCATCGTTGCTTTCTCTGAGTGAACATAAGCATTCCCTTATATGAATCACTTTTTCCAAAATAGAATTTAGCAGACCTACAAACCAGTCCCCGATGGTTGATTTAGCTATGTGACTGTAATTTTCTCCAGATATGACTCTCAAACTTCCTCCAAAGTATACATTAACATGCGTACATACACCACCCAACAGTTTCTTTCTCTGCGTGAATGTAACTGTTCATATATATGACTCTCCTACTTCTTCCGACCTACAGTTATTATGCCTACAAAGCACCAACCAAACGCTGTGTTCTCTCCGTGAATGTAAGCGTTCCCATATTTGACTCTCACAATTGCTGCTAATTAGTGTTTAGAGGCTTGCAAAGCTGTCCCGAGTGTTGTTTTCTCTAGGTGACTGTAGCTATCCTATATAACACTCTGGAACTCCTTTCAAACTGCAGTTTAGCATGCCAACAACACATCACCCTATAGTTTCTTTCTCTGCATAAATGTAAGCGTTTGTATATATGACTCTTGTACGTCTTTCAAAATACAATTTAGCAGACCTAAAAATCACCCGCCAAGAGTTGCTTTCTCTAAGTGACTGTCAGCTTTCGAACTTCTTCCAATCTATAGTTTAGCATGCCTGCACTACAGCACCCCGTATTTGCTTTCTCTGTGTTAATGTAAGCGTTTGTATTTATGTCTCTCATACCTCTTCCAAAGTAGAGTTTAGTATGCTCAAAAACGGCCACCCCAACGTTGCTTTCTCTGAGTGAATGTAAGCGTTCCTGTATATGATTCTAACACTTCATTGAAAATAGAGTTTAGCAGGCCTACGAACCATCCCCAGAGAGTTGCTTTCTCTAAATGACTGTAAGCTTTCCAGATATGACTCTCGAACTCCTCCAATCTATCGTTTAGTAGGCATACAAACATCACTCCATAGTTGCTTTCTCTGCATGAATGTAAGCGTTCCTATAAATGATTCTCGTACTTCTGCCAAACTAGAGTTTAGTATGCCTACAAACCACAATGCCATCGTTGATTTCTCCGAGTGAATATACCCAGTCCCCCATATGACTCTCCCCCTTCTTCCAAAGTAGAGTTTTGCAGGCCTACAAACCATCCCCCAAAAGTTGGTTTCTATAAATGACGGTACGCTTTCCTATATATTACTCTTTAACTTCTTGCAAAATAGAGATTTGCATGGCTACAAAAAAGCCACCCCATAACTGCTTTCTCTGCATGAATGTAAGCGTTCCCATATATCATTCTCCTACTTCTTCCAAACTAGAGTTCAGTATGCCTACAAACCACCACACCATCGTTGCTTTCTCTGAGTGAATGTAAGCCTTCCCATATATGACTCTCACTCTGAAACCAAAATAGAGTTTGGCACACCTACATTCCACACCCAGAGATTTGCTTTAAGCGACTCTAAGCTTTCTTATATGTGTTTCTCAAACTGCGTCCAAACTAGAGTTTAGCATTCCTAGAAACCACCCCAGAGTTGCTTTCTCTGCATGAATGTAAGCGTTTGTATATATGACTCTGGTACTTCTTTCAAGATACAATTTAGCACACCGAAAAATCAACCGCCGAGAGTTGCTTTCTCTAAGTGACTGTCTGTTTTCGAACTTCTTCCAAATTATATTTTAGCATGCCTACAAAACACCACCCCATAGTTGCTTTCTCTGCATCAATATAAGCGTTCATATGTATGCCTCTCTCACTTCATCTAAATTAGAGTTTAGCAGGCCTACAAACAACACCCCGTGAGTTGCTTTCTCTAGGTGACTGTAAACTTTCCTATATAAGAATCTCCAACTTCTTTCAAACTACACCATGCCAACAAAACACCACACCGTGGTTGCTTTCTCTGAGTGAACATAAGCGTTCCCATATATGACTCACACTCTGTTTCCAAAATAGAATTTAGCAGATCTACAAACCAACCCAAGATGGTTCCTTTCTCTAAGTGACTGTAAGTTTTCCCCAGATATGACTCTCGCACTTCCTCCAAACTACAGATTAACATGCATATATCGCCACCCCACAGTTGCTTTCTCTGCGTGAATGTAACGGTTCATATATATGACTCTCCTACTTCTTCCCAACTACAGTTATTATGCCTTCAAACCATCACGATGTTTCTTTCTCTGAGTGAATGAATGCAAGCGTTCTCACATTTCATCCAAGTTAGAGTTTAGCAGGCCTACCAATAAACTTCCGAGAGTTGTTTTCTCTGTGTCACTGTAATCTTTCCTATATAAGACTCTCGAACTTCTTCCAAACCACAGTTTAGCATGCCAACAAAATACGACCCCAGAGTTGCTTTCTCTGCCTGAATGTAAGCGTTCCTATACATGACTCTCGTACTTCCTCCAAAATACAGTTTAGAATGCCTACAAACCACCACCCAAACGTTGCGTTCTCTGAATGAATGAAAGCATTCCCATGTTTGACTCTCACAATTGATGCAAAGTAGAGTTTAGCACGCCAAGAAAGGCTCTCCCGAGAGTTGCTTTCTCTAGGTGACTGTAAGCTTTCCTAAATAAGACTCTCCAACTTCTTCCAAACTACAGGTTAACATGCCCACAAAACATCACCCCATGGTTTTTTCTTTGCATGAATGTAAGCATTAGTATATATGACTCTGGTACTTCTTTCAAAATACAATTTAGCAGACCTAAAAATCACCCACCAAGAGTTGCTTTCTCTAAGTGACTGTTCAGGTTTGGAACTTCTTCCAAACTATAGCATGCTTACAAAACACCACCCCGTAGTTGCTTTCTCTGTGTGAATGTAAGCGTTCCCAAATATCATTCTCGTACTTCTTCCAAACTATTTAGTATGCCTACAAAAACCACCCCAGTGTTGTTTCTCTGAGGGAATGTAAGCGGTCCCATGTTTGACTCTCACACTTCATCCAAATTAGAGTTTAGCATGTGTACAAAAAAATCTCCCGAGAGTTGCTTTCCCTAGGTGACGGTAATCTTTCCTGTATAAGGTTCTCCAACTTCTTCCAAACTTCAGTTTAGCATGCCTACAAAACCTGACGCCATAAGTGCTTTCTCTGTGTGAATGTAAGTGTTCCTATATAGGACTCTCGTACTTCTTCCAAACTACAGTTTTGTATGCCCTACAAACCACCACCCAAACGTTGTTTTCTCTGAGTGAATGTAAGCATTCCCATATATGACTCTCACACTTCAACCAAAATAACTCTATTTCAACCAAAATAACTCTACATTCCACATCCAGAGAGTTGCTTTCTCTACGTGACTGTAAACTTTCCTATATATAACTCTCAAAGTTCGTCCAAACTAGAGTTTTGCAAGCCTACAAAACACCACCCCATAATTGCATTCGGTGCCGGAATGTAAGCGGTTCTACATGTGATTCTCTTGCTTCTTCCAAATTACAGGTTAGTATGCCTAGGAACCACAACCACAACGTTGCTTTCACTGAGTTCCCATATATTATTCTAACACTTCATTGAAAATAGAGTTTAGCAGGCCTACGAAACACCCCCGAGAGTTGCTTTCTCTAAGTGACTGTAAGCTTCCCAGATATGGCTCTCGAACTTCCTCCAAACTATATTTTAGTAGGCATACAAACATCACTCCATAGTTGCTTTCTCTGCGTGAAGGTAAGCGTTCCTATATACGATTCTCGTACTTCTTCCAAACTAGAGTTGACTATGCCTACAAATCACAATCCCATCGTTGATTTCTCTGAGTGAATGCACGCGGTCCCCAATATGACTCTCTCCCACTTCCAAACTGGAGTTTTGCAGGTGTACAAAACATCCCCCGAGAGTTGGTTTCTATGACTGTACCTTTCCTATATATTACTCCTTAACTTCTTCCAAACTAGAGATTAGCATGGCTACAAAAACGCCACCCCATAATTGCTTTCTCTACGTGAATGTAAGCGTTCCCATATATCATTCTCCTACTTCTTCCAAACTAGAGTTTAGTATGCCTACAAACCACGACGCAGTCGTTGCTTTCTCTGAGGGAATGTAAGCCTTCCCATATATGACTCTCACTCTTAAACCAAAATAGAGTTTAGCTGGCCTACATTCCACACCCAGAGATTTGCTTTCTCTAAGTGACTCTAAGCTTTCTTATATGTGATTCTCAAACTTCGTCCAAACTAGAGTTTAGCATGCCTATAAAACACCACCCCATAGTTACTTTCAGTGCGTCAAAATGTATGTGCTCCTATATGTGATTCTAGTGCCTCTTCCAAACTGCAGTTTAGTAAGCCTACAAACAACCCCATCGTTGCTTTCTCTGAGTGAATGTAAGCGTTCTCATATATGACTCTCACACTTCAACCAAAACAAGGTTTTGCAGGCCTACAAACCACCCGCCAAGACTTGCTTTTTCAAAGTGGCTGTTACCTTTCCTATATAGGACTCTGGAACTTCTCCCAAGCTAGACTTTAACATGTCTACCTGACACTACTCCGTAGTTGCTCTCGCTGTGTGAATGTAAGCGTTCCTATATATGAGTCTTGTACCTCTTCTTAACTAGCATCTGGCATGCCAAAATAACACTCCCCCATAGTTGCTTTCTTTGAGTCAATGTAAACATTCCTATATATGTCTCTCGCACTTCTTCCAAACTAGAGTTGAATAAGTCTACAAACCAATCCCCGACAGCTGTTTTCTCTGAACGAATTTAAGCGTTCCTATATATGACTATGGCACTTCCTCCAAACTAGAGTTTAGCAAGCCTACACTCCACCCCTGTTCGTTGCTTTCTCTAAGTTACTGTAAGCTTTCCTATACATGGCTCTCGAAATTTTCCAAACTAGAGTTAGCATGCCTACTATACACCTACACATAATTGCTTTGTCTGAGTGAATATAAGCCTTCCTATATATGACTGTCGCACTTTTTCCAAATTAGAGTGTAGCCAGCCTGGAAAGCACCCCTTATAGTTGCTTTCATTGAGTGAATGTTAACATTCCTATGTATGACTCTCGCAACTTTTCCAATCTAAGATTTTTAGCAATGCTACAAATCCCCCGCCGAGAGTTCCTATACATAACTGTCCTCTTTTTCCAAGCTAGAGTTTAGGAAGCCTAGAAACCGTCCCCCCGTAGACGCTTTATGTGAACATAAGCGTTCCTATATATGACTCTCGCCTTCCTCCAAACTAGAGCTTAGCAAGCCTACAAACCAACTCCCTATAATTGCTTTCTCTGAATGAATGATATCGTTCCTATATAAGACTCTCGAACTTCTTCCAAACCAGAGTTTAACAAGCCAAAAAAGCACCCCCCATAGATGCTTCCTCTAACTCAAAGCTAATATTCCTATATATGATTCAGCTTCTTCATCCAAACTAGAGTAAGGCAAGCCTACAAATCACACACCAATAGTTGCTTTCTATAAGTAAATGTAAGCATCCCTATATATGACTATAGCAATTCTTCCAAACTGGAGTTTAGCAAGCCTACAGACCCCAGGACTCCACTCCATAGTACCCTGGGCATTGGCGCCTGCCTGTCATGCAGGACATAGGGGCGGACCCTCATCTCAGACACGGCATTGGTGGATTGTAGGCTTTTTTTTAAGTTTTTGAATTGAAGAACTCTGAGAATTGGAATTCGGTTTAGGTTAAGGTTAGGTGTTAGGGACTAGGATTAGATTTAGGGGTTAGGGTTTTAGGTTAGAATTAGGGTTAGGGTTACTGTTAGGGTTAGAGATTAGGATTATGTTTAGTGGTTGGGTTTAGGTTTAGGGTGAGAGGCAAGAGTAAGGGTCAGGGATTAGGGTTACTGTTAGGAGTTAGATTCAGGGCTTACGAAGGGTTTGGTTTAGTGATAGGGTTAGGGCTTACGTTTAACGGTGTGTGTTAGGGCACGGGCCCCGTCTAATGTACGGGGCACTGTGGGTGTGGAGCAACGCTGCGTCCCCACTTCATCTTACCCTGGGTGTTGGGCTTCAACTGTCACGCAGGACAAAGGCAGAGGCTCATGAAACGCATGGTTAGGATTAAGGTTTAAGGTTAGGGTCAGGGTTGAGGGTTAGGGTGAGGGTTAACAGTTAGAGTTAGGGTAAGGGGGTTAGGGATAGGGTTAGGGTTAAGGGTTAGGTTTATGGTTCAGGTTTAAGGTTAACATTAGAGGGTAGGGTTAGTGTAACTGTAGGTCAGTGTTGCGGTTAGATCTCTAGGCATTAGGATAAAGGTCAGGGTTAGGGTTAAGAGTTAGGGTTAAGTTTAATGGTTAAGGATTGGGATTAGCGTTGAGGGTTAGGGTTAAGGTTATGGCTAATGACTTAGGATCGAAGGTTAGGGTTATTTTTAGGCGTAGGGTTAGCGTAAGGGGTTAGGGTTAGTGTTAGTGTTGTTGGTAGGGTTAAGGTTAGGGTTGGCGTTTCAGAATTAGGGATTAGGTGTTATGGTTATGGCTAGGAGTTAGGGTTAGATTTACGATATAGGTCTTGTTCTCAGGATGTCATGCATTAACGTTAAGATAAGGGGTTAAAGTTAGGGTTACGGTGAGCTTTACCTGTTAAGGTGAGCAGTAGGATCAGGGTTAGGTGTTATGTTCTGGGTTAGGGTTATGGGTGAGGGGTAGGGTTTATCCTTAGGGCACGGGCCCTGTATGCACTAGGAGGCGAAGTTAGGGGTCTGTGATGGTCGCTGGGAACCCACTCTATCGTACGCAGTGTATGGGCCTCTGGGTTTCATGCAGGACACTGTGGCAGAGCCGGCTTTCATGCATGGCTTAGTAGGATTGTAGGCTTTCAAAACTCTGAGAAAGCAAGAAGTCTGAGAATTAGATTTCGGGTTAGGATTACGGCACGGTTTAGGGATGAAGATTAGTGGTTAGGGTAAGGGCTTAGGGTTAGGGGTTAGGGTTAGGGTTAGGGTTGCTGGTAGGGTGAAGGTTAGGGTTGACGTTTTAGAATTAGGGATGAGGTGTTACGGTTATGACTATGGTTTAGGATTAGAATTACGGGATAGGGCTTCTTCTCAAGGTGTTATGCATTCACGTTAAGTTAAGGGGCTAAGTTAGGGTTACAGGGAGGTTTATGTTTTAAGGTGAGCAATAGGATCAGGGTTAGGTGTTATGTTCAGGGTGAGGGTTCTCTGTTAGGGGTAGTGTTTATACTTAGCGTATGGGCCCTGTCTGCACTGGGCGGGGGGCGGGGGTTAGGGGGATGGGATTGTCCCCGGGAACACACTCTATCGTACGCTGGGTATGGGCTCCTGGGTTTCATGCAGGACACAGTGGCAGAGCCCCCTTTTACTCATGGCATGGGAGCATTGTAGACTTTCTAAACTCTGAGAAAGCAAAAACTCTGAGAATTAGATTTAGGGGTACGATTCTGGTAATGTTTAGGGATGAAGATTAGTGTCAGGGTGGGGTCTTGGGTTAGGGGTTGGGGTTAAAGGTTAGTGTTAGGTTTAACAGTTACAGTTAGGTTTACGGTTAAGTCTGAGGGTTAGGGTTAAGGTTTGGGTTTAGCGTTTGGCACAGGGGTAGGCTTCAGTGTTAGCTTCATGGTTAAAGATTAGGAGTAGGGTTAGTGTGAGGGTTAAGGGGAAGGGTCAAGATTAAGGGTTCAGGTTGGGGTTAGGCTTAGGTTTAGTGTTAGGGGTTAGGGTTAGGCTTGGGTCAAGGGTTAGGATTAGGGTTAAGTGCTGGGCTTAGGGTTGGGGTTTAGTGTTAAGTTTATCGTTAAGGATTAGGGTTAGGGTCAGGGTTAAATGTTTGGGTGCGGGTAATGGTTAGGGTCAGGGTTAAGGTTTATGGATAGGGTTAGTGTTAAGGGTTTACGGGTAAGTTTAGGGTTCAGAGTTAGAGTTAGCATTAGGGCTTAAGGTTAGGATTAGGTGGTAGGTTAGATTTAGGGTTAGATCTAGGCGTTAGAGTAAGGGTTAAGAGATAGGGTTAGGTTTAATGCTTAGGATTAGGGTTAGGGTTTGGGGTTAAAGTAAGTGTTAGGGGTTAGGTTTAAGGATCAAAGGTTAGTGTTATTTTTAGCTGTAGTGTTAGGGTTAGGGATAAGGGATAAGGTTGGCGTGAGGGTTTTCCTTACTGTAGGGTTAAGGGTCAGGCTTAGATTAAAGGTTAAGGTTAGGGTCAGTGTTAAGGGTTAGGGTGAGGGTTAACGGTTACGGTAAAGGTTAAGCGTTAGTGTTAGGGATTAGCGATTAGGGTTTTTGGTAAGTGTTAGGGTTAGGAGTTAGTGTTTTATGAAGGGGTATGGTTAGAATTAGGATTGGGGTTAGTGATAGGGTTAGGTTTAGGAGTTAGGTTTAGGGTAAAAGGATAGGATTAGGGTTAAGGGTTGGGCTCAGGTTTAGGGTTAAAGTTTAGTGTTAGGGTTAATGTTTAGTGTTATGGTCCAGTTTAAGTGTTAGGGTGAGGGTTAACGGTTAGGATTAGGCTTAGAGTTTGGGGATATAGTGAGGGTTCAGTGTTAGGGTTAGGTTCAGGGTTCAGGGTTAGGGTTAGCTGTAGGGGTTATGGTTAGGGTTAGGTGTTAGGTTAGTGTCAGGGTTAGGTCTAGTCGTGAGGGTAATGTTTAGGGTTAGCTTTAAGAGCCAGGGTTAGGTTTAAGGGATAGGATTAGGATTAGGGTTAAGGGTTAGGGTAAGGCTTAGGGGTTAGGGTGAAGGGTTAAGGGTTTTTGTTAGGCATAGCGTTGGGGTTAGAAGTAAGGGTTACTGTCAGTGTTAGGGTTGTAGGCAGGGTTACGGTTAGAGTTAGCGGTTTAGAATTAGGGTTAGGGATTAGGTGTTACAGTGACGACTAGGAGATAGGTTTAGAATTATGGGATAGGGGTTGTTCTCAGGGAATGGATTATGCACTAACGTTAGGATAAGAGGTTAAAGTTAGGCTCACGGTGAGGTTTACGTGTTAAGGGGAGAAATAGGAACAGCGTTAGGTGTTATGTTCAGGGTGAGGGATATGTGTTACAGGTATTGTTTATGCTTAGCGCACGGGCCCTGTCTGCATTAGGCGGACAGGGGGAGTTTAGGGGGCTGGGATTGTACCCGGGAACCCACTCTATCATACTCTGGGTATGGGCCCGTGGGTTTCATGCAGGACACAGTGGTAGAGCCTCCTTTCACGCATGGCATGGGAGGATTGCAGGCTTTCTAAACTCTAAGAAAGCAAGAAGTCTGAGAATTAGATTTAGGGTTAGGATTATGGTTAGGGTTAAGGATGAAGTTTAGTGTTAGGGTGAGGGCTTAGGGTTAGGGATTAGGGTTAGGGTTAAAGGTTACTCTTAGGTTTAAAGGTTACAGTTCGGTTTAGGGTTGAGGTTTACGGTTAGGGTTAAGATGAGGGGTTAGGGTTTGGTATAGGGTTAGGGTTAGATACAGGGTTAGGGTTAAGTGTTAGGTTTACAGTTGAAGATTAGGATTAGGGTTAGGATTAAAGGTTAGCGTGAGAGTTAACGGTTAGGGTTAAGGTTAAGAGTTAGGGTTAGGTTTTAGGTTTAGGGTTAAGGGTTAGGGTTAGTTTTAGGGTTCGAGTTATGTATTAGGGTTTGTGTTAGAGGTTAGGGTTAGGTTTACTGTCCACGGTTAGGGTTACATTTAGGGGTTAGCATTAGGGTTAAGGATTAGGTTTAGGGTAAGGGTTTAGAGTTAGTGTTGGGCTTTAGGCTCGGGGCTTAGGTTCAGTGTCAGGGTTTAGGGTTGGTGGTAGGGCTTAGATTTATCGGTCAGTTTAAGGGCACAGGACCTGGTTAATCTACGGTGAGAGGGGTGCGGTCAGAGTCATCACGAAAGCACAACATCATTCCCTGGGCCCTGGGACAAGACCTACATGCAGGACTCAGGCGGAGCCTCATCTCACACATGGCATGGCTGTATGGTAGGCTTGCTTCACTTGTGAATGGAAGTAGTGTGAGAATTAGGGTTAGGGTTGGGGTTAGGGGTTTCGAGTTAGGGGTTAGGGTTGGAGTCAGGGTTAGGTGCTAGGGATTAGTGGTTAGGGTTAGAGTTAGTGTTACGGGTTAGGTGTTAAGTCTGGTTTAGGGGGCCAGGGTAAGGTTTAGGTTTGGAGTTAGCGTTAGGGTTAGGCGTTAGGGTTAAGGGATAGGGTTAGGGTTAAGGGTTAGGCTTAGGGTTAGGGTTCAGGTTTATGGTTAGGGTCAGGGTTAAGGGTTAGGGTGAGGGTTAACAGTTAGGGATAGGGTTAGGGGGTTAGGGATAGGATTAGGGTTAAGGGTTAGGTTTATGGTTCAGGTTTAAGGTTAACATTAGGGGGTTAGGGTTAGTGTTACCTGTAAGTCAGTGTTAGGGTTAGATCTCTAGGCATTAAGGTAAAGGTTAGGTTTAGGGTTAAGTGTTAGGGTTATGTTTAATGGTTAGGCTTGGGATTAGGGTTAAGTGTTAGGGTTAAGGTTAGGGGTTATGACTAAGGATCAACGGTTAGGGTTATTTTTATGCGTAGGGTTAGGGTAAGGTGTTAGGGTTAGTGTTAGTGTTGTTGGTAGGGTTAAGGTTAGGGTTGGCGTTTCAGAATTCGGGATCAGGTGTTATGGTTATGGCTAGGAGTTAGCGTTAGAATTACAGTATAGTGCTTGTTCTCAGGGTGTCATGCATTAACGTTAAGATAAGGTGTTAAAGTTAGGGTTATGGTGAGCTTTACCTCTTAAGGTGAGCAGTATGATCAGGGTTAGGTGTTATGTTCTGGGTTAGGCTTATGGGTGAGGGGTAGGGTTTATGCTTAGGGCACGGGCCCTGTATGCACTACGAGGCAAAGATAGGGGTCTGTGATGGTCGCTGGTAACCTACTCTATCGTATGCAGTGTATGGGCCTCTGGTTTCCTGCAGGACACTGTGGCAGAGCGGGCTTTCATGCATGGCTTAGTAGGATTGTAGGCTTTCAAAACTCTGAGAAAGCAAGAAGTCTGAGAATTAGATTTCGGGTTAGGATTACGGCACGGTTTAGGGATGAAGATTAGTGTTAGGGTGAGGGCTTAGGGTTAAGGGTTAGGGTTAGGGTTAGGGTTGATGGTAGGTTGAAGTTTAGGGTTGGCACTTTAGAATATGGATGAGGTGTTATGGTTATGACTAGGGGTTAGGTTTAGAATTATGGGATAGGGCTTCTTCTTTGGGTGCTATGCATTAACGTTAAGATAAGTGGATAAATTAGGGTTATGGTTAGGTTTATGTTTTAAGGTGAGCAACAGGATCAGGGTTAAGTTTTATGTTTGGAGTTAGGGTTATCTGTTAGGGATAGTGTTTTTCCTTAGCGCACGGGCCCTGTCTTCACCAGGAGGGGGGGTTAGGGACTAGGATTGCCACTGGGGACCCGCTCTATCATGCACTAGTTATGGGCCCCCGGGTTTCTTGCAGGACACAGTGGCAGAGCCTCCTTTTACTCATGACATGGGAGAATTGTAGGCTTTCTAAACTCTGAGAAAGCAAGAAGTCTGAGAATTAGATTTAGGGGTAGGTTTATGGTAATGTTTAGGGATGAAGGTTAGTGTTAGGGTGCGTTCTTAAGGTCAGTGGTTAGGGTTAAAGGTTAGTGTTAGGTTTAACCGTTACAGTCAGGTTTATGGTTATGTTTTAGGGTCAGGGTTAAGGTTAAGGTTTAGCGTTTGGTACAGTGTTAGGCTTAAGTTTTAGCTTTAGGGTTAAAGATTAGGATTAGGGTTAGGGTTAAGGGCTAGTGTGAGGGTTAATGATAAGGATCAAGACTAAGGGCTAGGGTTTTTCTTAGTGTTAGGAATAAGTCTTCGTGTAGGCTTTAGGGTTAGCGTTAAGTGTTATGGTTAGGGTTAGGTTTAGGGTTCATGGTTAGTGTTATGTTTAGGGGTTAGTGTTAGGGTTAGGGCTTAGGTTTAGGGTAAGGTTTTAGAGTTCGTGTTCAGCGTTACGGTCGGAGCTTATGTTTACAGTTAGGGGTTAGTGTTAGTGTTAGGGCTGAGATTTAGCTGTTAGTTTAAGGGCACAGGACCTGTTTTATCTACGGTGAGAAGGGTGCTGTCGGAGTCTCCACGAAAGCACAAAATCGTTCCCTGATCCTTGGGAAAGGACCTACATGCAGGACTCAGGTGGAGCCTCATCTCACGCATAGTATAGCTGTATTGTAGGCTTGCTTCACTCTGAGAATGGAAGTAGTGTGAGAATCAGGGTTAGGGTTTGGGTTAGGGGTTTGGAGTTTGGGATTATGGTTCGAGTCTGGGTTAGGTCCTAGGGATTAGGAGTTAGGGTTAGTGTTAGGGATAGGGGTTAGTTGTTGGGTTTGGGTTAGGGTGCTAGGGTTAGGTTTAGGGTTGGGGTTAATATTAGGGTTAGCGTTTAGGGTTAAAGGATAGGATTATGGTTAAGGGTTTGGCTTAGGGTTAGGGTTAAGGGTTAGAGTTAAGGTTTAGGGTTAAGGTCAGGGTTACGTGTTAGGGTGAGGGTTAACAGTTAGGGTTATGGTTAGGGTCTTAGGGATAGGGTTAGGGTTAGAGTTAGGGGTTAGGATTAAGGGTGAAGTGTTAGGGTTATTTTTAGGCATAGTTTTAAAGTTAGGGGCTAGGGTAATGTTTGGTTTGATGGTAGGTTTAAGGTTAGGGTTCGCAGTTTAGAATTCGCATTAGGGATTAGGTGTTATGGTTATGGCTTGGAGTTAGGGTTAGAATTCAGAGATAGGAGTTGTTCTCAGGGTAAGTGTTATGCATTAACGTTATGATAAGGGGTTATATTTAGGGTTATGGTGAGATTTACATTTTAAGGTGAGCAATGGGATCAGGGTCAGGTATTATGTTCAGGGTTATGGTTATGGGTGAGGGGTAGGGTTTATGCTTACGACTCGGGCCCTGTCTGCACTAGGCAGGGGGGGAGGGGTTTGGGGTTGCGATTGTCATCGGGAACCCACTCTAGTGTATGCTGAGTATGGGCACTGGGGTTTCCGGCAGGACACAGTGGTAGAGCCTCCTTTTATTCATGGCATGGGAGGATTGTAGGCTTTCTAACGCTGAGAAAGCAAGAAGTCTGATAATTAGATTTAGGGTTAGGATTATAGTTAGGGTTAGGAATGAAGTTAGTGCTAGGGTGAGGGATTAGGGCTAGGGATTATGGGTAGAGTTAAGGTTAAATGTTAGAGTTAGGTTTAACGGTTACAGTTAGGTTTAGGGTTACGTTTTAGGGTGAGGGTTATGGTTAGGGGTTAGGATTTGGTACAGGGTTAGGGTTAAGTGTTAGGTTTAGGGTTAAAGATTAGAATTCGGATTAGGGTTGACGGTTAGTGTGAGTGTTAACGGTTAGGTTTGTGTTTAAGTGTTAGGGTTAGGGTTTAGGGCTAGTGTTAAGCGTTCGTGTTAGATTTAGGGTTAGAGTAAAGTGTTATGGTTAGGGTTATGGGTTAGCATTAGGGTTAAAGGTTAAGGGTTAGGTTTATTTTCAGGCACAGGGTTAGGATTAGGTGTTAGGGTTAGTGTTACCGTTAAGGTTTTTTGTAGGCTTAAGGTTAGGTTTAGCAGTTTAGAATTAGGGTTAGGGATTATGTGTTATGGTTATGGTAAGGAGTTAGGGTTAGAATTATGGCATAGGGGTTGGTCTCAGGGTCAGTTTTATGCTTAAAGTTAGGGTAAGCGGTTAAAGTTAGTGTTACGGTGAGCTTTACGTGTTAAGGTGAGCAATAGGATCAGGGTTAGGTTTTATGTTCAGGGTTAGGGTTATGGGCGAGGGGTAGAGTTTATACTTAGGGTTAGGGTTAGGGTTAGGGTTAGGGTTTAGGGTTAAGGATCAAGGGTTAGGGTTAGGGTTAGTGTTAGGGCTGTTGGTAGGGTTAAATTTAGGGTTAGCAGCTTACAATTAGGTATTAGGTTTTACAGTTATGAATAAGAGTTAGGGTTAGAATTATGGGATAGGTGTTGTCCTCAGGGTAAGTATTATTCATTAACGTTAGGATAAGGGGTTAGGGTTAGGGTTATGGTGAGTTTTACATGTTAAGGTGAGCAATAGGATCAGGGTCAGATGTTATGATCAGGGTTATGGTTATGGGTTAGGGGCAGTGTTTATGCTTAGGGCACAGGCCCTGTCTTCACTAGGTGGGGGGGCTCGGAGGCTGGGATTGTCACCAGGAACCCACTCTATCGTATGCTGGGTATGGGCCTCTGGGTTTCATGCAGGGCACAGTGGCAGAGCCTCCTTTCATGCATGGCATGGGAGGATTGTAGGCTTTCTAAACTCTGAGAAAGCAAGAAGTCTGAGAATTAGATTTAGGGTTAGGATTACGGTTAGGGTTAGGGATGAAGTTTAGTGTTAGGGAGAGGGCTTAGTGTTAGGGATTAGGGTTTGGTACAGGGTTAGGGTTAAGTGTTCGGCTTAGGGGTAAAGATTAGGATTAGTGTTAGGTTTAAGGGTTAGCTGAGGGTTAACGGTTAGGGTTAAGGTGAAGGGTTAGGGTTAGGGTTTAGGGTTAGGATTAGGGGTTCGTGTTAGGTTTAGGGTTACACTTAAGTGTTAGGGTTTAGGTTCAGGTTTAGGGTTCATGGTTAAGGTTAAGTTTAGGGGTTAGGTTTAGGGGTTAGTTTTGGTGTAAGGGTATAGTGTTAGTGAAGGGAGTTTGGGTCAGGGTTTCTGTTTAGGGTAGGGGTTAGTGTTAGTGTTAGGACTTAGATTTAGCGATTAGTTTAAGGTCAGAGGACCTGTTTAATCTATGGTGAGAAGGGTGTGGAATCGGTCACTGAGACACCACAGCATTGTACCCTGGGCCTTGGGCTCAGACCTACATGCAGGAATCAGGGGGAGCCTGTTCTCATGCATGGCATGGTTGTATTGTAGGCTTGGTTAACTCTTAGAATGGAAGAAGTGTGAGAATTAGGGTTATGGTTAGGGTTAGGGATTTGGGTTTAGGAGAGAGTGTTCAAATGAGGGTTAGGGGTTAGGCATTAGGGGTTAGGGTTAGTGTTAGGGTTAGGGGTTGGGGTGAGGGTTGGGTTAGGGGCTAGGGTTAGGTTTAGGGTTGGGGTTAGTGTTAGCGTTCAAGTTAGGGATTAGAGTTAGGGTTAAGGGATAGGATTAGGGTTAAGAGTTTGGCTTAGGGTTCAGGTTAAGGGTTAGGGTTAGGGTTAAAGATTAGTGTTAGTTTAAACAGTTACAGTTAGGTTTAGGGTTAAATTTTAGGGTGAGGGCTTTTTAAACTCTGAGAGAGGAAGACGTCTGAGATTAAGATTTAGGGTTAGGATTATGGTTAGGATTAGGGATGACGATTAGTGTTAGGGTGAGGGCTTAGGGTTAAGGGTTAGGGTTAGAGTAAGGGTTAAGGTTAGTGTTAGTTTTAACGGTTAAAGTTAGGTTTAGGGTTAAGGTTTATTGTCAGGGTTAAGGTCAGGGGTTAGGGTTTCGTACAGGGTAAGAGTTAAGTGTTAGGTTTAGGGTTAAAGATTAGCATTATGGTTAGTGTTAAAGGTTAGTGTGAGGGTAAAAGTTTAGGGTTAAGTTTAAGGGCTAGGGTTAGGGGTTAGTGTTAGGGTTAAGGGGTCTTGTTAGGTTTAGGGTTACAGTTAAGTGTTATGGTTAGTGTTAGGGGTTACAGTTAGGCTTAGGGTTCATGGTTGGTGTAACATTTAGGGGTTAGGGCTAGGGTTAAATGATAGTGTTAGAGTTAAGGCTTAGGCTTTGGGTAAAGGTTTGGGGATAGGTTTACGGGTTAGGGTTAGTATCAGGGTTAAATGTTAGGGTGAGAGTTAACAGTTATGGTTAGGGTTATTGGTTAGGGGTTGTGTTTATGCTTAGGGCACGTGCCTTGTCTGCACTAGGCGGAGAGGTTAGGGGGCTAGCATATTCGCCAGGAAATCACTCTATCGTATGTTGGGTATTGGCCCCTGGGTTTCATGCTGGACACAGTGGCAGGGCCTCCTTTCACACATGGCATGGGAGGATTATAGGCTTTCTAAACTCTGAGAAAGAAAAAGTCTGAGAATTAGATTTAGGGTTAGGATTATGGTTAGAATTAGGGATGAAGTTTAGTGTTAAGGTGATGCCTTAGGGTTAGGGGTTAGGTATAGGGTCAGAGTTAAAGGTTAGTGTTAGGTTTAACAGTTACAGTTAGGTTTAGCGTTAAGGTTTAGTGTTAGGGTTCAGTTTAGGGGATAGGTTTTGGTACAGGTTAAGGTTTAAGTGTTAAGTTTAGAGTTAAAGATTACAATTAGGGTTAGGTTTAAGGGTAAGTGTGAGGATTAACGGTTAGGGTTAAGCATGAGGGTTAGGGATTAGGTTTAGTGTTAAGGGTTTATGTTAGTTTAGGGTTAGAGTTAAGTGTTATGGTTAGGGTTAGGGGTTAGGGTTAGATATAGGGTGCATGGTTAGGGTTACGTTTAGGGGTTAGGGTTACGGGTTAGGTTTAGGGTGAGTGTTTGGTGTTAGTGTTGGGCATTAGGATAAGGGCTTAGGTTTAGGGTTAGCGTTTAGGTTTAGTGTTAGGGCTTAATTTAGCGGTTAGTTTAAGGGCACAGGACCTGTTTAATCTATGGTGAGAAGGGTGCAGAATTGGTCCCCTTGACACCACACCATCGTACCTGGGCCTTGGGCCCAGACCTACATGCAGGACTCAGGCGGAGCCTCTTCTCACTCATGGCATGGCTCTATTGTAGGCTTGGTGAACTCTGAAAATGGAGGAAGTGTGAGAATTAGGGTTATGGTTATGGTTAATTGTTTGGGGTTAGGAGTTAGGGTTCGAGTGTGGTTCAGGGGTTAGAAATTAGGAGTTAGTGTTAGTGTTAGGGTTAGGGGTTAGGGGTTAGTGTTGGTTTAGGGGCCAGGGTTAGATTCAGAGTTAGGGTTAGTGTTAGGGTTAGGGTTAGGGATTATGGTTAGGGTTAGGAATTAGGGTTAGGGTTAGGCTTAAGGGATAGGATTAGGGTAAAGGGTTAAGGCTTAGGGTTAGCATTAGGGATTAGGGTTAGGGTTAAGTGTTAGGGTTTTGGTCTGATTTAAGGGTTAGGGTGAGCATTAACAGTTAGGGTTAAGGTTAATTGTTAGGATTGGGGGTTAGGCTTAAGGATTTGTATTAGGGTTAGGGTATAAGGGTGAGACTTAAGTCTTATGGTTAGGGACAGGGCTTTTGGTTAGGGATAAGGGTTAGGAGTTAGGGTTACTTTTAGGCATAGGGTAGGATTAGGGGTGAGGGTTAGGGTTAGGGTTAGGGTTAGTGTTAGGGTTGTTGGTAGTGTTAAGGTTAGGGTTAGCAGTTTAGAATTAGGGTTAGGGATTATGTTTTATGGTTATGGCTAAGATTTAGGGTTAGAATTATGGGATAGGCGTTGTTCTCAGTGTAAGTGTTATGCATTAACTTTAGGAGATGCGGTTAAAGTTAGGGTTACAGTGTGGTCTACATGATAAGGTGAGCAGTAGGATCAGGGTTAGGTGTTACGTTCAAGGTTAGGGTTATATGTTAGGCGTACTTTTTATGCTTAGGGCACGGGCCCTGTCTGCACTAGGCGGGAGGATTAGGGGTCTAGGATTGTGGCCGAGAACTTTCTCTATCGTACACTGGGTATGGGTCCCTGGGTTTCATGCAGGACACAGTGGCAGAGCCTCTTTTCACGCATGGCATGGGAGGATTGTAGGCTTTCTAAACTCTGAGAAAGCAAGAAGTCTGAGAATTAGATTTAGGGATAGGATTATGGTTAGTGTTAAGGATAAAGTTTAGCATTAGGGTGAGGGCTTAGGGTTAGGGGTTAGAGTTACGGTCAGGGTTAAAGGTTAGTGTTAGGTTTAATGGTTACAGTTAGCTTTAGGGTCAAGTGTTAGGGTTAAGGTTAAGGTTAGGGGTTAGGTTTTGGTACAGGGTAAGGGTTAACTGTTAGGTTTAGGGTTAAAGATTACGATTAGGGTTAGGTTTAAGGGTTAGTGTGAGAGTTAACGGTTAGGGTTAAGGTTAAGTGTTAGGGTTAGTGGTTAAGTTTAGGTTTAAGTGTTCGTGTTAGGTTTCGGGTTAGAGTTAAGTGTTATGGTTAGGGTTTGGGGTTAGGGTTAGGTTTAGGGTTCATCGTTAGGGTTACGTTTAGGCATTAGGGTTATGGGTAAGGATTAAGGTAACGGTTTAATGTTAGTGTTGGGCGTTAGGGTCAGGGCTTAAGTTTAGGGTTAAGGGTTAGTGTTAGAGTTAGCGTTAGGGCTTAGATTTAGAGGTTATTTTAAGGGCACAGGACCTGTGTAATCTATGGTGAGAAGTGTGCAGAATGGGTCATCGCCACACCACACCATCGTACCCTAGGCCTTGGGCCCAGACCTACATGCAGGTCTCAGGCAGAGCCTCTTCTCACGCATGGCATGGTTTTATTGTAGGCTTGGCTAACTCTGAGAATGGAGGAAGTGTGAGAATTATGGTTATGATTAGGGTTAGGTGTTTGGGGTTAGGGGTTAGTGTTTGCGTGAGGGTTAGGTGTTAGGGATTAGGGGTTAGGGTTAATGTTAGCATTAGGGGTTAACGGTTAGGGTTGGGTTAGGGACTAGAGATAGATTTAGGGTTGGGGTTAGGGTTAGGGTTAGGGTTAGGGGTTAGGGTTAGGGTTAAGGGATAGTATTAGGGTTAAGGGTTAACGCTTAGGGTTAGCATTAAGGGATAGGGTTAGGGTTAAGGGTTAGGGTTATGGTCCGAGTTAAGGGTTAGGGTGAGGGTTAACAGTTAGGGTTAGGGTTATAAGTTAGGGATAGTGTTAGGTTTAAGGTCTAGGGTTAGGGTTAGAGGTAGCTTTACTGCTAAGATTAGGTCTCGGCATTAAGGTAAGGGTTAGTGTTAGGGTTAAGGGTTAGGGTTAGGTTTAATTGTTAGGATTAGGATCAGAATTAAGGGTTAGGCTTAGGGTTAGGGGATAGGGTTAGGGTTTAGGGTAAACTTTTAAGGTTATGTTTAGGGATAAGGTTAGGGTTAGCGTTTAAGGTTAGGGTTAGTATTAGGGTTGTTTGTAGGGTTAAGGTAATGTTTAGTGGTTAGAATTAGGGTTAGGGATTAGGGGTTACTGTTATGGCTAGGAGTTAGGGTTAGAATTAAGTGATAGGGGTTGTTCTTAGCATAAGTGTTATGCATTAATGTTAGGATAAGTGGTTAAAGTTAGGTTTACGGTGAGGTTTATGTGTTAAGGTGAGCAATAGGATCAGGGTTAGAATTATGAGTGAGGGGTAGGGTTTTGCTTAGGGTATGGGCCCTGTCTTCCCTAGGAGTGGGACTGAGGGGGATGCGATTGTCACCAGAAACCCACTCTATCGTATGCAGGGTATGGGCCCATGAGTTTCTTGTAGGACAGTCTGGCAGAGCCTGATTTCACGCATGGTAAAGGAGGATTGTAAGCTTTCAAATCTCTAAGAAAGTAAGAAGTCTGAGAATTAGATTTAAGGTTAGGATTATCGTTATGGTTAGGGATGAAGTTTAATCTTAGGGTGAGGGCTTCGGGTAAGGGGATACGGTTAGTTTTAGGGTTAAAAGTTACTGTTAGGTTTAACAGTTACAGTTAGACTTAGGGTTTAGGTTTAGGGTTAGGGTTAAGCTTAGGGGTTATGGTTTGGTACAGGGTTAGGGTTAAGTGTTAGGGTTAGGGTTAAAGATCATGACAAGGGTTAGAGTTAAGGGTTAGTTTGAGTGTTAACAGTTAGGGTTAAGGATAACTTTTAGGGTTAGGGGTTAGGATTAGTGTTAGGGCTGAGATTTAGCGGTTAGTTTAAGGGCACAGGACCTGTTTAATCTATGGTGAGAGTGGTGCACAGGGTCGCTGCGACACAACACCACCGTACGCTGGGCCTTGGGCCAAGACCTACCTACAGGACTCAGGTGGAGCCTCTTCTCACGCATGACATGGCTGTATTGTAGGCTTGGTTAACTCTGAGAATGGAAGAAGTGTCAGAAATCGGGTTAGGGCTGGCTGTAGGTGTTTTTAACCCCTAACCCTAACACTAACCCCCTAATCCTAACCCTAACACTAACCCCAAGGTTAAATCTAACCTTAACCCCTACGACAACCCTAACCCTAACCCTAACCCCTCTCACTGTAGAATAAACAGGTCCTGTGCCCTTAAACTAACCACTAAATCTAAGCCCTAACATCAACCGTAACCTCTGACCCTAAACCTAAGCCCTGAGCCTAAAGCCCAACACTAACTCTAAACTCTTACCCTAAAGCTAATCCCTAACCCTAATGCTAACCTCTAAACGTAACCCTAACTGTGAACCCTAAACCTAACCCTAACGTCGAGCGCTAACCATAGCACTTAACTCTAACCCTAAACCTAACATGAACCCTTAATCCTAACCCTAACCCTAACCCTAACTCTTAACTTTAACCCTGACTGTTAACCCTCACACTAACCTTTAAACCTAACCTTAATCGTAATCTTTAACCCTAAACCTAATATTTAACCCTAATCCTGTACCAAACCCTAAACCCTAACCTTAAACCTAACCATAAACCTTAACCCTGAACCTAACTGTAACGGTTAAAACTAAGAGTAACCTGTAACGCTACCCGTAACCCCTAACTCTAAGCCTTCACCCTAACACTAACCTTGATCCTTAACCCGAACCCTAACCCTAACCCTAAATCTAATTCTCAGTCTTCTTGCTTTCTTAGAGTTTAGAAAGCCTACAATCCTCCCATGCCATGCGTGAAAGGAGGCTCTTCCACTGTGTCCTGAATGAACCGCTGGGGCCCATAACCAGAGTACGATAGAGTGGGTTCCTGGTGACAATCCCAGCCCCCTAACCCCCCCCCGCCGCCTAATGCAGACAAGGCCCGTGCCCTAAGCATAAACTCTACACCTCACCAAAAACTCTAACCCTGAAAATAACATTTAACCCTGATTCTATTGCTCACCTTAGAATGTAAACCTCACCGTAACCTGAACTTTAACCCCTTATCCTAACGTTAATGCATAACACTTACCCTGAGATTAAGCCCTATCCCATAATTCTAACCCTATCTCCTAGTCATAACTGTGACAACTAATCCCTAACCCTAATTCTAAACCACTAACACTAACTGTTACTCTACGTAGTTACTGTTACGGTAACCTACTGTTACCCTAACACTGAACCTAACCCTTACTCCTAACGCCAAAGCTATGGCTAAAAATAATGCTAACCCTTGACCCTTTACCCTAACTCCTAACCCTAATCCTAATCCTAACCACTAAACCCAACCTTAGCTCTTAACCCTAACCCTAAACCTTACCCTGACGCCTAGACCTAACACTAACACTAAACTAACACCTAACCCTAATCATAACCCCTAAAGCTAACCCTAACCCTGAACCCTAAACCTAACCCTAACACTTAATACTAACTATATCCCTAACCCCTAACCCCAACCCTAACCCTAACCGTTAACCCTCACCCTAACCCTTAAACCGGACCCTAACACTAAATCTTAACCCTAAACCTACGCCCAACCCTTAACCATAATCCTATCCCTTAACCCTAAACCTAACCCCTAACCCTAAACCTAACACTAACCCCAATCCTAATTCTAACCATAGCCCTTAATACATCACTACGCCTAACCCCTAACCCTAACCCTAACCCCTAATGCTAACCCTAACACTGAACCCTAAACCTAACCCTATCCCTAACCCTTAAACATAAATCTATCCCTAAACAATAATCCTAAACCTAATCTTTAACCCTCACCCTAGAGCTTAACTCAAACCGTAACCCTAAGCCTAAACCCCAACCCTAACACTTAACACAAACCCTAAGCCTAAACACTTAACACCAATCCTATCCTTTAACCCTAACACTAACCCTGATGCCTAATCCTAACCCTAACACTAACCCCAACCATAAATCTAACCCTAGCCACTAACGCAAAACTAACCCCTAACCCTAACACTAACCCTAAATCCTAGTCCCTAACCACTAAACCTCACTTGAACCCTAACCCCTAACACCAAACCCTTAACCCTAACCATAACCCTATTTCTCACACTACTTCCATTCTCAGAGTTAACCAAGCCTAAAATACAACCATGCAATGCGTGAGTAGAGTTTCCGCATGAGTCCTGCAAGTAGGTCTGGGCCAAAGGCCCAGGATCCGATGGTGTGGTGTCGCATGGAAACATTCTGCACCCTTCTCACCATAGATTACACAGGTCCTGTACCCTTAAACTAACCGCCAAATCAAAGCCCAAACACTGACCCTAACCCCTAACCCTACCTAAGCCCTGACCCTAATGCCCAACACTAACACTAAGCGCTTACCCTAAACCTAACCCCTAAATGTAACCTTAACCATGAACCCTAAACCTAACCCAAACCCCTAACCCTAACCATAACACTTAACTCTAACCCTAAACCTAACATGAACACTTAACCCTAACCCTAACCCGTAAACCTAACACTTAACCTTAACCCTAACCGTTAACCCTCACACTAAACCTTAACCCTAACCCTAATCCTAATCTTTAAGCCTAAACCTAGCACTTAACCTTTACCCTGTACCAAAACCTAACCCCTAATCTTAACCCTAAGCTTAAACCTTAAAGCTTAACCCTAAACCTAACTGTAACTGTTAAACCTAACACTAACCTTTAACCCTGACCCTAACTGAAACCCCTAACCCTAAGCCCTCACCATAACAGTAACCTATATTGCTAACCCTAACCCTAATCCTAGCCCTAAATTTAATTCTCAGACTTCTTGCTTTCTCAGAGTTTACAAAGCCTACAATCCTCCCATGCCATGTGTAGAAGGAGGCTCGGCCACTGTGTCCGGCATGAAACCAAGGGGCCCATACCCAGCGTATGATAGAGTGGCTTCCGGCATCTATCCCACCCCTCTAAGCCCCCTCCTAGAGCAGAGAGGGCTCGTGATATAAGCATAAACACTACCCCTCACCCATAACCCTAACTCTGAACATCACAGCTCACCCTGATACTATTGCTCACCTTAACACATCAACCTCACCATAACTCTAACTTGAACCTGTTATCCTAACGTTAATGCATAAGACTTACCCTAAGAACAACCCCTATCCCTTAATTCTAACCCTAACTCCTAGCCACAATTGTAACACCTAATCCCTAAGGCTAATTCAAAACTGCTAAACATTACCTTATCCCTACAATCTAACCCTAACCCTAACCGCTAACCCTAACCGTACACCTAAAAATAACCGTAACACTTGACACTTAACCCTAACCCTTAACCCTGATCCTAATCCTAACAATTAAACCTAACCCTAACTCTTAAGCCTAACACTAACACGTACCCTAATGCCAGACCTAACCCTAAGAGTAAACGTAACCCCTAACCCTAACCCTAATCCCTAATGCTAACCCTAACACTGAACCCTAATCCTAAGCCTTAAACCTAACTCTATCCTTAACCCATAACCCTAGCCCTAACCGTTAACCCCACACTAACCCTTAACTTGAACTGTAACCCTAACCCTTAAAACTAAACCTAACACTTAACGCTAACCTTAAGCCTTAACGCTTAACCCATATCCTATCCCTTAACCCTAACCCTAACCCCTAACGCTAACCCTAACCCCACTCTAAATCTAACCCTAGCCCCTAACCCAACCCTAACCCCTAAGCCCTAACCCTATCACTAAACCCAACACCTACTCCCTAACCCCTAATCCTCACTCGAAGCTTAAGCCCTAACCCTAAGCCCTCTCCCTGACTAATCTTCATCCCTAACCCTAACCATAATCCTAACCCTAAATCTAATTCTCAGACTTCTTGCTATCTCAGAGTTTTAAAAGCCTACAATTCTCCAAAGCCATGCGTGAAAGCTGGCTCTGCCACAGTGTCCTGCATGAAACCCAGGAGCCCATACTCTGTGTACAATAGAGTGGGTTCCCGGGGACAATCACGGCCCCCTAACTCCCCCTGCTAGTGCTGACAGGGCCCATGCCCTAAGCAAAAACCCTGCACCTCACCCATAACCCTAACCCTGAACATAACACCTAACCCTGATGTTATTGTTCACCTTAACACGTAAACCTCACTGTAACCCTAACTTTAACCCCTATCCTAATGTTATTGCATAACACTTACCCTAAGAACAAACCCTATCCCTTAATTCTAAGCCTAACTCCTAGCATAACCGTAACACCTAATCCCTAACCTTAATTCTAAACTGCTAAACATTACCTTCACCCTACAAACAACCCTAACACTAACCCTAACTCTAACCGCTAACCCTAACCCTAACCATTACCCTGATCATAATCCTAACAATTAAACCTAACCCTAATTCTTAACCCTAACACGAACCATTACCATAATGCCTAGACCTAACCCTAACTGTAACCCTAACCCCTAACCCTAACCCTAACCGCTAATGCTAACCCTAACCCCGAACCCTAAACCTAACCCTAACCCTATCCCTTAAACCTATTACTATCCCTAAACCATTACCCTAATCGCAACTGTTAACCCTCACTCTCACCCTTAACTTGGACCGAAACCCTAACCCTTAACCCTAACCTTAACCCTTACTGCTAATCTTAAGCCTTCACCCTTTACCTTAATCCTATCTTGTAAGCCTAACCCTAACGCTGACCCCTAACCCACCTGAACATTAACCCTAAACCTAAATCTAACGCTAGCCCCTTACAAAAACCTAACACCTAACCCCTGACACACTAATCCTAACTTCTAATTCCTAACCACTAAACTTCACTCAAACCCAAACCTCTAACCCCAAACACATAACCCTAAACATAACCCTAATTCTCACACTTCCTTCGTTCTCAGAGTTGACCAAGCCTACAATAGAGCCATGCCACGAGTGAGAAGAGGCTCTGCCTGAGTCCTGCATGTAGGTCTGGGCCCAAGGCCCAAGTACGATGGTGTGGTGTTGAGGCGACCCAGTCTGCACCCTTCCCACCATAGATTAAACAGAGCATGTGCCCTTAAACTAACCACTAAATCTAAGCCCTAACACTAAACCTAAATCCTAACCCTAAACCTCGGCCCTTATCCTAACGCCCAACAGTAACACTAAACACTCGCCCTAAACTTAACCCGTAACCCGAACCCCTAAATGTAACCCTAACCATGAACCCTAAACCTAACCCTAACCTCTAGCCATAACCATAACACTTAACTCTAAACCTAAATGTTACACGAAGCCTTATTCCTAACCCTAAGCCCAACCCTAACCCTTAATCTTGAACCTTACCATTAACCCTCACACTAACCCTTAACCCTAACCCTAATCCTAATCTTTAACCATAAAGCTAACACTGAAGCCTAACCCTGTGCCAAACGATAAAACCAAACCTTAACCCTAACCCTGAAACTTAACCATAAACGTAACTGTAACTGTTAAAAATAACACAAACCTTTAACCCTAACCCCTAACCCTAAGAGCCCACCCTAACACTAATCTTCCTCGCTAAACATTACCATAATCCTACCCCTAAATCTAATTGTCAGACTTCTTGCTTTCTCAGAGTTTAGAAAGCCTAAAATCCTCCCATGCCATGAGTAAAAGGGGGCTCTACCACTGTGTCCTGCATGTAACCCAGGAGCCCATATCCAGCGTACGATAGAGTGGGTTCCCGGGGACAATCCCATCCCCCTAACCCCAGCCCCCCGCCCAGTGCAGACAGGGCCTGTACGCTAAGTATAAACACTACCCCTAACAGATAACCCTCACCCTGAATATAACACCTGACCCTGATCCTATTGCTCACCTTAAAACATAAACCTCCCCGTAACCCTAACTTATCCCCTTATCTTAACCTTAATGCATAACACCCTGAGAAGAAGCCCCATCCCATAATTCTAATCCTAATCCCCAGCCATAACCATAAGACCTCATCCCTAATTCTAAAATGCCAACCCTAACCTTCACCCTACAAACAACCCTAACCCTAACCCTAACCTCTAACCCTAAGCCCTCACCCTATCACTAATCTTCATCCCTAAACCGTACCGTAATCCTAACCCGAAATCTAATTCTCAGACTTCTTGCTTTCTCAGAGTTTTGAAAGCCTACAATCCTACTAAGCCATGCATGAAAGCCGGCTCTGCCACAGTGTCCTGCAAGAAACCCAGAGGACCATACACAGCGTACGATAGAGTGGGTTCCCAGCGACCACAACCGAACCCTAACATCGATTCCTAGGGCATACAGGGCCCATGCCCTAAGCATAAACACTACCCCTCACCCATAACCCTAACCCAGAACATAACACCTAACCCTGATCCTACTGCTCACCTTAACACGTAAACCTCACCGTAACCCTAATTTTAACCCCATATCGTAACGTTAATGCATGACACCCTGAGAACAAGCCCTATACTGTAATTCTAACCCTAACTCCTAGCCATAAGCATAACACCTAATCTCTAATTCTGAAACACCAACCCTAACCTTAACCCTACCAACAACACTAACACTAACCCTAACCCCTTACCCTAACCCTACGTCTAAAAATAACCGTAACCGTTGATCCTTAGTCATAACCCCTAACCTTAACCCTAACCCTTAACCCTAATCCCAATCCTAACCATTAAACATAACCCCAACTCTTAACCCTAACTCTAACCTTTACCTTAATGCCTAGAGTTCTAACCCCAACACTGACCTACAGTTAGAAGTAACACAAACCCATAATGCTAACCTTAAACCTGAACAATAAACCTAATCCTTAACAATAACACCCTAACCCTAACCCTAACCCTGAACCCTGACCCTAACCCTAAACCTTAACCCTAACCCTGAACCCTAACCCTAAGCCTACACTTAACCCTAACCCTTTCCATTAACCCTAACCGCTAACGATAACACTAACCCCAACCCTAAACCTACCCCTGGCCCCCTAACCCAGAATTAACACCGAACCCGTAACACTAACTCTACCCCTAACCACTAGCACCTAACCCTGACTCGAAACCTAACCCCTAACTCGAAACCCCTAACCCCAACCCTAACCTTAATTCTCACACTACTTCCATTCCCGAGTGAAGCAAGCCTACAATACAGCCATGCCATGTGTGAGATGAGGCTCCGCCTGAGTCCTGCATGTAGGTCTTGTCCCAGGGCCCAGGGAATGATGTTGTGCTTTCGTGGTGACTCCGACCACACCCCTCTCACCGTAGATTAACCAGGTCCTGTGCCCTTAAACTGACCGCTAAATCTAAGCCCTACCACCAACCCTAACCCCTGACCCTGAACCTAAGCCCCGAGCCTAAAGCCCAACACTAACTCTAAACCCTTACCCTAAACCTAATCCCTAACCCTAATGCTAACCCCTAAACGTAACCGTAACCGTGAACAGTAAACCTAACCCTAACCTCTAACACAAACCCTAACACATAACTCTAACCCTAAAACTAACCCTAACCCTTAACCCTAAACCTAAACCCTAACCCTAACCCTTAACCTTAATCTTAACCGTTAACTCTCATGCTAACCTTTAATCCTAACCCTAATCCTAATCTTCAACCCTAAACCGAACACAACCCTAACCCTGTACCAAACCCTGACCCCTCATCTTAACCCTATCCGCAAACCTCAACCCCAAAACGAACTGTAACCGTTAAACCTAACAGTAACCTTAAACCGTAACCCTAATCTGTAACCCTATCCCCTCACCATAACACTACACTTCATCCTGAACCCTAACCATAATCCTAACCCTAAATCTAATTCTCAGACTTCTTGCTTTCTTAGAGTTTAGAAAGCCTGCAATCCTCCCATGCCATGTGTGAAAGGAGGCTCTACCACTGTGTCCTGCATGAAACCCACGGGCCCATACCCAGAGTCCGATACAGTGGGTTCCCGGTGACAATCCCAGCCCCCTAACCTCCCCCCAGCTTAATGCCGACAGGGCCCGTGCACTAAGCATAAATGATACCTTTAACAGATAACCCTAACCCTGAACATGGCACCTAACCCTGTTCCTATTTCTCCCCTTAACACGTAAACCTCACCGTGAGCCTAACTTTAACCTCTTAACGTAACGTTAATGCATAACCCATTTCCTGAGAACATCCCCTATCCCATAATTCTAACCCTATCTCCTAGTCATAACTGTAACACCTAATCCCTAACCCTAATTCTCCACCGCTAAGCCTAACTGTAACGCTGCCTACAACCCTAACACTGACAGGAACCCTTAGTTCTAACCACAACGCTATGCCTAACAAAAGCCCTAACCCTTCACCCTTCACCCTAACCCCTAAGCATTACCCTAACCTTTAACCGTAATCCTAATCCTAACCATTAAACCTAACCCTAGCTCTTAAAGCTAACCCTAAACCTTACCCTCACGACTAGACCTAACCCTGACACTAACCTAACACCTAACCCTAACCATAACCCCTAAAGCTAACCCTAACCCTGAACCCTAAACCTAACCCTAACACTGAACCTTCACTATATCCCTAACCCCTAAGCCTAATCCTAACTGTTAATCCTCACCCTAACACTTAAACTGGACCATAACACTAAACATTAACCCTAACACTAAACTTTATCCCTAACCATAAGCCCAACACTTAACCCTAATCCTATCCCCTAACCCTAAGCCCTAACCCTAAACCTAACCCTAACCCCAACCCTAACCCTTAATCTTGACCCTTACCATTAACCCTCACACCAACCCTAATCCTAATCTTTAACCATAAAGCTAACACTGAAGCCTAACCCTGTGCCAAACGCTAAACCCAAACCTTAACCCTAACCCTGAAACTTAACCATAAACCTAACTGTAACTGTTACACCTAACACTAACCTCTAACCCTAACCCCTAACCCTAAGACCCCACCTTAACACTAACCCTAACCCTAAACATTATCATAATCCTACCCCTAAATCTCATTCTCGGACTTCTTGCTTTCTTAGAGTTTAGAAAGCCTAAAATCCTCCCATGCCATGAGTAAAAGGGGGCTCTGCAGCTCTCTCTTGCATGAAACCAGGAGCCCATACCTAGCGTATGATAGAGTGGGTTCCCGGGGACAATCCCATCCCCCTAACCCCAGCCCCCCGCCCAGTGCAGACAGGGCCTGTACGCTAAGTATAAACACTACCCCTAACAGATAACCCTCACCCTGAACATAGCACCTGACCCTGATCCTATTGCTCACCTTAAAACATAAACCTCCCCGTAACCCTAACTTATCCCCTTATCTTAACCTTAATGCATAACACCCTGAGAAGAAGCCCTATCCCATAATTCTAATCCTAACCCCTAGCCATAACCGTAACACCTCATCCCTAATTCTAAAATGCCAACGCTAACCTTCACCCTACCAACAACCCTAACCCTAACCCTAACCCCTAACCCTAAGCCCTCACCCTATCACTAATCTTCATCCCTAAACCGTACCGTAATCCTAACCCTAAATCTAATTCTCAGACTTGCTTTCTCAGAGTTTTGAAAGCCTACAATCCTACTAAGCCATGCATGAAAGCCCGCTCTGCCACAGTGTCCTGCATGAAACCCAGAGGCCCATACACTGTGTACGATAGAGTGGGCTCCCAGCGACCATCACAGACCCCTAACTTCGCCTCCTAGTGCATACAGGGCCCGTGCCCTAAGGATAAACCCTACCCCTCACCCATAACCCTAACCCAGAACATAACACCTAACCCTGATCCTACTGCTCACCTTAACAGGTAAAGCTCACCGTAACCCTAACTTTAACCCCTTATCTTAACGTTAATGCATGACACCCTGCGAACAAGACCTATACCGTAATTCTAACCCTAACTCCTAGCCATAACCATAACACCTAATCCCTAATTCTGAAACGCCAACCCTAACCTTAACCCTACCAACAACACTAACACTAACCCTAAAACCCTTACCCTAACCCTACGCCTAAAAATAACCCTAACCATTGATCCTTAGTCATAACCCCTAAAGCTTAACCCTAACCCTTAACGCTAATCCCAATCCTAACCATTAAACATAACCCTACTTAACCCTAACCCTAACCTCTACGCTAATGCCTAGAGATCTAACCCCAACACTGACCTACAGTTAACACTGACCCTAACCCCTAATCCTAACCTTAAATCTGAACCATAAACCTAACCCTTAACACTAACCCTATTCCTAACCCCCTAACCCTAACCCTAACTGTTAAGCCTCACCCTAACACTTAACCCTGACTCTAACCCTAAACCTTAACCCTAACCCTGAACCCTAACCCTAAGCCTAACCCTTAACCCTAACCCTATCCCTTAACCCTAACCCCTAACCCTAACGCTAACCGCAACCCTAAACCTAACCCTGGCCCCCAACCCAGACTTAACACCTAACCCCTAACACTAACTCTAAACCTAACCACTAATCCCTAGCACCTGACCCTGACTCGAAACCTAACCCCTAACTCGAAACCCCTAACCCCAAACCTAACCCTAATTCTCACACTACTTCCATTCCCAGAGTGAAGCAAGCCTACAATACAGCCATGCCATGTGTGAGATGAGGCTCTGCCTGAGTCCTGCATGTAGGTTTTGTCCCAAGGCCCAGGGAATGATGTTGTGCTTTTGTGGTGACTCCGACCACACCCCTCTCACCGTAGATTAACCAGGTCCTGTGCCCTTAAACTGACCGCTAAATCTAAGCCCTACCACCAACCCTAACCTCTGACCCTGAACCTAAGCCCCGAGCCTAAAGCCCAACACTAACTCTAAACACTTACCCTAAACCTAATCCCTAACCCTAATGCTAACCCCGAAACGTAACTCTAACCACGAACAGTAAACCTAACCCTAACCTCTAACACAAACCCTAATACATAACTCTAACCCTAAAACTAACCCTAACCCTTAACCCTAAACCTAAACCCTAAACCTAACACTTAACCTTAATCTTAACCGTTAACTCTCACGCTAACCTTTAATCCTAACCATAATCCTAATCTTCAACCCTAAACCTAACACAACCCTAACCCTGTACCAAACCCTGACCCCTCATCTTAACCCTATCCGCAAACCTCAACCCCAAAACGAACTGTAACCGTTAAACCTAACAGTAACCTTAAACCGTAACCCTAATCTGTAACCCTATCCCCTCACCATAACACTACACTTCATCCTGAACCCTAACCATAATCCTAACCCTAAATCTAATTCTCAGACTTCTTGCTTTCTTAGAGTTTAGAAAGCCTGCAATCCTCCCATGCCATGTGTGAAAGGAGGCTCTACCACTATGTCCTGCATGAAATCCACGGGCCCATACCCAGAGTCCGATACAGTGAGTTCCCGGTGACAATCCCAGCCCCCTAACCTCCCCCCAGCCTAATGCCGACATGGCCCGTGCGCTAAGCATAAATGATACCTTTAACAGATAACCCTAACCCTGAACATGGCACCTAACCCTGTTCCTATTTCTCCCCTTAACACGTAAACCTCACCGTGCGCCTAACTTCAACCTCTTATCCTAGCGTTAATGCATAACCCACTTCCTGAGAACAACCCCTATCCCATAATTCTAACCCTATCTCCTAGTCATCACTGTGACACCTAATCCCTAACCCTAATTCTAAACCGCTAACCCTAACCGTAACCCTACCTACAACCCTAACACTGACAGTAACCCTTACTTCTAACCCCAACGCTATGCCTAACAAAAACCCTAACCCTTGACCCTAACCCTTCACCCTAACCCCTAAGCCTTACCCTAACCCTTAACCCTAATCCTAATCCTAACCATTAAACCTAACCCTAGCTTTTAAAGCTAACCCTAAACCTTACCCTCACGACTAGACCTAACCCTGACACTAACCTAACACCTAACCCTAACCAGAACCCCTAAAGCTAACCCTGAACCCTATCCCTAACCCTAGCAGTAAACTTTAACCCTAAACCTAAGCCCAACCCGTAACCCTAATCCTATCCTTTTACACTAAAACTAACCCCTAAACCTAACCCCTATACCTCACCCTAACTCTAAACCGAATCCTAATTCTCACCATACCCCTTCAGAAAACACTAACTACTAACCACTAACCCTAACACTAACCAAAAACCCTAATCACTAATCCCTAACCCTAACGCTTAACATTTACCCTAACCGTTAACCCTCACCCTAAATCTTAACACTGACCCTAACCTTAACCTTTAACTCCAAGCCTAACCCTTAACCCTACAGTAAGGAAGACCCTTAATGCTAATGGGATCCCTTATCCCTAACCCTAACACTACAGCTAAAAATAACCCTAACCTTGGATCCTTAAACCTAACCCCTAACACTTACTTTAACCCCAAACCCTACCCCTAATCCTAAGCATTAAACCTAACCCTATCTCTTAACCCTAACGCTAGCCCTTACCCTAACGCCTAGATCTAACCCTAAATCTAACCTACCGCCTAATCCTAACCTTAAGCCCTAATGCTAACTCTAACCCTGAACCCTAAACCTACCCGAAACCCTTAACACTAACCCTATCCGTGAACCTTAACCCTGACCCTAACCATTTCCCGCACCCAAGCATTTAACCCTGACCCTAACTCTAATCCTTAATGATAAACCTAACACTTAACCCTAACCCTAAGCCCAACACTTAACCCTAATCCTATCCCTTAAAACTAACCCTAACCCTAACCCTAATGCTAAACCCTAAACGTAACCCTAACCGTCACCAGTAAACCTAACCCTAACCTCTAACACAAACCATAGCACATAACTCTAACCCTAAAACTAACCCTAACCCTAACCCTAACCCTAAACCCTAACTCTTAACCTTAACCCTAAGCGTTAACTCTCAATCTAACCTTTAATCCTAACCCTAATCCTAATCTTCAACCCTAAACCTAACACTTAACGCTAACCCTGTACCTAACCCTAACCCCTCATCTTAACCCTAACCGTAAACCTCAACCCTAAACCAAAGTGTAACCGTTAAACCTAAGAGTAACCTTTAACCCTAACCCTAATCCCTAACCCGAAGCCCTCACCCTAACACTAAACTTCATCCTTAACCCTAACCATAATTCTAACCCTAAATCTAATTCTCAGACTTCTTGCTTTCTTAGAGATTAGAAAGCTTGCAATCCTCCCATGCCATGCGTGAAAGGAGGCTCTACCACTGTGTCCTGCATGAAACCCACGGGCCCATACCCAGAGTATAATAGAGTGGGTTCCCGGGTACAATCCCAGCCCCCTAAACTCCCCCAGCCCGCCTAATGCAGACAGGGCCCGTGCGCTAAGCATAAACAATACCTTTAACAGATAACCCTAACCCTGAACATAACACCCAACCCTGTTCCTATTTCTCCCCTTAACACGTAAACCTCACCGTGCGCCTAACTTTAACCTCTTATCCTAACGTTAATGCATAACCCATTTCCTGAGAACAACCCCTATCCCATAATTCTAACCCTGTCTCCTAGTCATCACTGTGACACCTAATCCCTAACCCTAATTCTAAACCGCTAACCGTAACCGTAACCCTACCTACAACCCTAACACTGACAGTAACCCTTACTTCTAACCCCAACGCTATGCCTAACAAAAACCATAACCCTTGACCCTAACCCTTCACCCTAACCCCTAAGCCTTACCCTAACCCTTAACCCTAATCCTAATCCTAACCATTAAACCTAACCCTAGCTCTTAAAGCTAACCCTAAACCTTACCCTCACGAATAGACCTAACCCTGACACTAACCTAACACCTAACCCTAACCAGAACCCCTAAAGCTAACCCTGAACCCTATCCTAACCCTAGCAGTAAACTTTAACCCTAAACCTAAGCCCAACCGGTAACCCTAATCCTATCCTTTTACCCTAAATCTAATCCCTAAAAATAACCCCTATACCTCACCCTAACTCTAACTCCAATCCTAATTCTAACCATACCCCTTCAGAAAACACTAACTCCTAACCGCTAACCCTAACACTAACCAAAAACCCTAATCACTAATCCCTAACCCTAACGCTTAACTTATACCCTAACCGTTAACCCTCACCCTAAATCTTAACAATGACCCTAACCTTAACCTTTAACTCTAAGCCTAACCCTTATCCTTACAGTAAGGAAGACCCTTAATGCTAATGGGATCCCTTATCCCGAACCCTAACACTACAGCTAAAAATAACCCTAACCTTTGATCCTTAAACCTAACCCCTAACACTTACTTTAACCCCAAACCCTAAACCTAATCCTAAGCATTAAACCTAACCCTATCTCTTAACCCTAACGCTAGCCCTTACCCTAACGCCTAGATCTAACCCTAAATCTAAACTACCGCCTAATCCTAACCTTAAGCCCTAATGCTAACTCTAACCCTGAACCCTAAACCTACCCGTAACCCTTAACACTAACCCTATCCATGAACCTTAACCCTGACCCTAACCATTACGCGCACCCAAGAATTTAACCCTGACCCTACCCCTAATCCTTAATGATAACCCTAACACTAAACCCTAACCCTAAGCCCAACACTTATCCCTAATCCTATCCCTTAACCCTAACCCTAATGCTAACCCCTAAGCGTAACCCTAACCGTGACCAATAAACCTAACCCTAACCTCTAACACAAACCATAGCACATAACTCTAACCCTAAAACTAACCCTAACCCTAACCCTAAACCCTAACTCTTAACCTTAACCCTAAGCGTTAACTCTCACGCTAACCTTTAATCCTAACCCTAATCCTAATCTTCAACCATAAACCTAAAACTTAACCCTAACCCTGTACCAAACACTAACCCGTCATCTTAACCCTAACCGTAAACCTCAACCCTAAACCAAAGTGTACCCGTTAAACCTAAGAGTAACCTTTAACCCTAACTCTAATCCCTAACCCTAAGCCCTCACCCTAACACTAAACTTCATCCTTAACCCTAACCCTAATCCTAACCCTAAATCTAATTCTAAGACTTCTTGCTTTCTTAGAGTTTAGAAAGCCTGCAATCCTCCCATGCCATGCGTGAAAGGAGGCTCTACCACTGTGTCCTGCATGAAACCCACGGGCCCATACCCAGAGTATGATAGAGTGGGTTCCCGGGTACAATCCCAGCCCCCTAAACTCCCCCCGCCCGCCTAATGCAGACAGGGCCCGTGCGCTAAGCATAAACAATACCTTTAACAGATAACCCTAACCCTGAACATAACACCCAACCCTGTTCCTATTTCTCCCCTTAACACGTAAACCTCACCGTGCGCCTAACTTTAACCTCTTATCCTAACGTTAATGCATAACCCATTTCCTGAGAACAACCCCTATCCCATAATTCTAACCCTATCTCCTAGTCATCACTGTGACACCTAATCCCTAACCCTAATTCTAAACTGCTAACCCTAACCGTAACCCTACCTACAACCCTAACACTGACAGTAACCCTTACTTCTAGCCCCAACGCTATGCCTAACAAAAACCCTAACCCTTGACCGTAACCCTTCACCCTAACCCCTAAGCCTTACCCTAACCCTTAACCCTAATCCTAATCCTAACCATTAAACATAACCCTAGCTCTTAAAGCTAACCCTAAACCTTACCCTCACGACTAGACCTAACCCTGACACTAACCTAACACCTAAGCCTAACCAGAACCACTAACGCTAACCCTGAACCCTATCCGTAACCCTAGCAGTAAACTTTAACCCTAAACCTAAGCCCAACCCGTAACCCTAATCCTACCCTTTAACCCTAAAACTAACCCCTAAACCTAACCCCTATACCTCACCCTAACTCTAACCCCAATCTTAATTCTAACCATACCCCTTCATAAAACACTAACTCCTAACCGCTAACCCTAACACTAACCAAAAACCCTAATCACTAATCCCTAACCCTAACGCTTAACCTTTACCCTAAACGTTAACCCTCACCCTAAATCTTAACACTGACCCTAACCTTAAACTTTAACTCTAAGCCTAACCCGTAACCCTACAGTAAGGAAGACCCTTAATGCTAATGGGATCCCTTATCCCTAACCCTAACACTACAGCTAAA
Source organism: Eulemur rufifrons (assembly GCF_041146395.1). Taxonomy (NCBI): domain Eukaryota; kingdom Metazoa; phylum Chordata; class Mammalia; order Primates; family Lemuridae; genus Eulemur; species Eulemur rufifrons. The sequence goes on from NW_027182813.1 coordinate 1,243,223, forward strand.
AATATCCCTAACCTTGGATCCTTAAACCTAACCCCTAACACTTACTTTAACCCCAAACCCTAACCCTATTCCTAAGCATTAAACCTAAACCTATCTCTTAACCCTAACGCTAGCCCTTACCCTAACGCCTAGATCAAACCCTAAATCTAACCTACTGCCTAATCCTAACCTTAAGCCCCAATGCTAACTCTAACTTTGAACCCTAAACCTACCCGTAACCCTTAACACTAACCCTATCCGTGAACCTTAACCGTGACCCTAATCATTACCCGCCCCCAAGCATTTAACCCTGACCCTACCCCTAATCCTTAATGATAACCCTAACACTAAACCCTAACCCTAAGCCCAACACTTAACCCTATTCCTATCCCTTAACCCTAACACTAACCCTAACCCTAATGCTAACCCCTAAACGTAACCCTAACCGTCACCAGTAAACCTAACCCTAACCTCTAACACAAACCATAGCACATAACTCTAACCCTAAAACTAACCCTAACCCTAACCATAACCCTAAACCCTAACTCTTAACCTTAACACTAAGCGTTAACTCTCACACTAACCTTTAGTCCTAACCCTAATCCTAATCTTCAAGCCTAAACCTAACACTTAACCCTAACCCTGTACCAAACCCTAACCCCTCATCTTAACCCTAACCTTAAACCTCAACCCTAAACCAAAGTGTAACCGTTAAACCTAAGAGTAACCTTTAACCCTAACCCTAATCCCTAACCCTAAGCCCTCACCCTAACACTAAACTTCATCCTTAACCCTAACCCTAATCCTAACCCTAAATCTAATTCTCAGACTTCTTGCTTTCTTAGAGTTTAGAAAGCCTGCAATCCTCCCATGCCATGCGTGAAAGGAGGCTCTACCACTGTGTCCTGCATGAAACCCACGGGCCCATACCCAGAGTATGATAGAGTGGGTTCCCGGGTACAATCCCAGCCCCCTAATCTCCCCCCGCCCGCCTAATGCAGACAGGGCCCGTGCGCTAAGCATAAACAATACCTTTAACAGATAACTCTAACCCTGAACATAACACCCAACCCTGTTCCTATTTCTCCCCTTAACACGTAAACCTCACCGTGCGCCTAACTTTAACCTCTTATCCTAACGTTAATGCATAACCCATTTCCTGAGAACAACCCCTATCCCATAATTCTAACCCTGTCTCCTAGTCATCACTGTGACACCTAATCCCTAACCCTAATTCTAAACCGCTAACCCTAACTGTAACCCTACCTACAACCCTAACACTGACAGTAACCCTTACTTCTAACCCCAACGCTATGCCTAACAAAAACCCTAACCCTTGACCCTGACCCTTCACCCTAACCACTAAGCCTTACCCTATCCCTTAACCCTAATCCTAATCCTAACCATTAAACCTAACCCTAGCTCTTAAAGCTAACCCTAAACCTTACCCTCACGACTAGACCTAACCCTGACACTAACCTAACACCTAACCCTAACCAGAACCCCTAAAGCTAACCCTGAACCCTATCCCTAACCCTAGCAGTAAACTTTAACCCTAAACCTAAGCCCAACCCGTAACCCTAATCCTATCCTTTTACCCTAAAACTAACCCCTAAACCTAACCCCTATACCTCACCCTAACTCTAACCCAATCCTAATTCTAACCATACCCCTTCAGAAAACACTAACTCCTAACCGCTAACCCTAACACTAACCAAAAACCCTAATCACTAATCCCTAACCCTAACGCTTAACCTTTACCCTAACCGTTAACCCTCACCCTAAATCTTAACACTGACCCTAACCTTAACCTTTAACTCTAAGCCTAACCCTTAACCCTACAGTAAGGAAGACCCTTAATGCTAATGGGATCCCTTATCCCGAACCCTAACACTACAGCTAAAAATAACCCTAACCTTTAATCCTTAAACCTAACCCCTAACACTTACTTTAACCCCAAACCCTAACCCTAATCCTAAGCATTAAACCTAACCCTATCTCTTAACCCTAACGCTAGCCCTTACCCTAACGCCTAGATCTAACCCTAAATCTAAACTACCGCCTAATCCTAACCTTAAGCCCTAATGCTAACTCTAACCCTGAACCCTAAACCTACCCGTAACACTTAACACTAACCCTATCCATGAACCTTAACCCTGACCCTAACCATTACGCGCACCCAAGCATGTAACCCTGACCCTAAGCCTAATCCTTAATGATAACCCTAACACTAAACCCTAACCCTAAGCCCAACACTTTACCCTAATCCTATCCTTTAACCCTAACCCTAATGCCAACCCCTAAACGGAACCCTAACCGTGACCAGTAAACCTAACCTTAACCTCTAACACAAACCATAGCACATAACTCTAACCCTAAAACTAACCCTAACCCTAACCCTAACCCAAACCCTAACCCTAACCCTAATGCTAACCCCTAAACGTAACCCTAACCGTAACCAGTAAACCTAACCTTAACCTCTAACACAAACCATAGCACATAACTCTAACCCTAAAACTAACCCTAACCCTAACCCTAACCCAAACCCTAACCCTAACCCCTAACCCTAACCCCAACCCCAACCCCAAACCCTAACCATAACCCTAACCCCAACCCCAACCCCAACCACTAACCCTAACCCCAATCCCTAACCCTAACCCTGACCCCTAACCCTAACCCTAACCCCTAACCCTTAACCCTAACCCTAACCCAAGCCTAACCCTAACCCTAACCCAACCCTAACCTAACGCTAACCCTAACCCTAACCCTAAGCTCTACCCTAACCCTAACCCTGACCCTGACCCTAACCCTAACCCTAACCCCTAACCCTGACCCTGACCCTGACCCTGACCCTAACCTTAACCCCTAACCCTAACCCTACCCCTACCCCTGACCCAGACCCTGACCCTGACCCTAACCCCTAACCCTAACCCTACTCTACCCTAACCCTAACCCTAATCCCTAACCCTTAACCCTAACCCCAACCCCAACCCGAACCCCTAATCCCAAACCCAACCCTAACCCTTAACCTAACCCTAACCCTAATGCTAATCCCTAAACATAACCCTAACCGTCACCAGTATACCTAACCCTAACCTCTAACACAAACCATAGCACATAACTCTAACCCTAAAACTAACACTAACCCTAACCCTAACTCTAAACCCTAACTCTTGACCTTAACCCTAAGCGTTAACTCTCACGCTAACCTTTAATCCTAACCCTAATCCTAATCTTCAACCCTAAGCCTAACACTGAACCCTAACCCTGTACCTAACCCTAACCCCTCATCTTAACCCTAACCGTAAACCTCAACCCTAAACCAAAGTGTAACCGTTAAACCTAAGACTAACCTTTAACCCTAACCCTAATCCCTAACCCTAAGCCCTCACCCTAACACTAAACTTCATCCTTAACCCTAACCATAATCCTAACCCTAAATCTAATTCTCAGACTTCTTGCTTCCTTAGAGTTTAGAAAGCCTGCAATCCTTCCATGCCATGCGTGAAAGGAGGCCCTACCACTGTGTTCTGCATGAAACCCACGGGCCGATACCCAGCCCCCTAAACTCCCCCCGCCCGCCTAATGCAGACAGGGCCCGTGCGCTAAGCATAAACAATACCTTTAACAGATAACCCTAACCCTGAACATAACACCCAACCCTGTTCCTATTTCTCCCCTTAACACGTAAACCTCACCGTGCGCCTAACTTTAACCTCTTATCCTAACGTTAATGCATAACCCATATCCTGAGAACAACCCCTATCCCATAATTCTAACCCTATCTCCTAGTCATCACTGTGACACCTAATCCCTAACCCTAATTCTAAACCGCTAACCCTAACTGTAACCCTACCTACAACCCTAACACTGACAGTAACCCTTACTTCTAACCCCAACGCTATGCCTAACAAAAACCTTAACCATTTACCCTGACACTTCACCCTAACCCCTAAGCCTTACCCTAACCCTTAACCCTAATCCTAATCGTAAGCATTAAACCTAACCCTAGATCTTAAAGCTAACCCTAAACCTTACCCTCACGACTAGACCTAACCCTGACACTAACCTAACACCTAACCCTAACCAGAACCCCTAAAGCTAACCCTGAACCCTATCCCTAACCCTAGCAATAATCTTTAACCCTAAACCTAAGCCCAACCCGTAACCCTAATCCTATCCTTTTACCCTAAAACTAACCCCTAAACCTAACCACTATACCTCACCGTAACTCTAACCCCAATCCTAATTCTAACCATACCCCTTCATAAAACACTAACTCCTAACCGCTAACCCTAACACTAACCAAAAACCCTAATCACTAATCCCTAACCCTAACGCTTAACCTTTACCCTAACCGTTAACCCTCACCCTAAATCTTAACACTGACCCTAACCTTAACCTTTAACTCCAAGCCTAACCATTAACCCTACAGTAAGGAAGACCCTTAATGCTAATGGGATCCCTTATCCCTAACCCTAACACTACAGCTAAAAATAACCCTAACCTTTGATACTTAAACCTAACCCCTAACACTTACTTTAACCCCAAACCCTAACCCTAATCCTAAGCATTAAACCTAACCCTATCTCTTAACCCTAACGCTAGCCCTTACCCTAACGCCTAGATCTAACCCTAAATCTAACCTACCGCCTAATCCTAACCTTAAGCCCTAATGCTAACACTAACCCTGAACCATAAACCTACCCGGAAACCTTAGCACTTACTCTATCTGTGAACTTTAACCCTGACCCTAACCATTACCCGCACCCAAGCATTTAACCCTGAACCTACCCCTAATCCTTAATGATAACCCTAACACTAAACCCTAACCCTAAGCCCAACACTTAGCCCTAATCCTATCCCTTAATCCTAACCCTAACCCTAACCCTAATGCTAAACCCTAAACGTAACCCTAACCGTGACCTGTAAACCTAACCCTAACCTCTAACACAAACCATAGCACATAACTCTAACCCTAAAACTAACCCTAACCCTAACCCTAACCCTAAACCATATATCTTAACCTTAACCCTAAGCGTTAATTCTCACGCTAACCTTTAATCCTAACCCTAATCCTAATCTTCAACCCTAAACCTAACACTTAACCCTAACCCTGTACCAAACCCTAACCCCTCATCTTAACCCTAACCGTAAACCTCAACCCTAAACCAAAGTGTAACCGTTAAACCTAAGAGGAACCTTTAACCCTAACCCTAATCCCTAACCCTAAGCCCTCACCCTAACACTAAACTTCATCCTTAACCCTAACCCTAATCCTAACCCTAAATCTAATTCTCAGACTTCTTGCTTTCTTAGAGTTTAGAGAGCCTGCAATCCTCCCATGCCATGCGTGAAAGGAGGCTCTACCACTGTGTCCTGCATGAAACCCACGGGCCCATACCCAGAGTATGATAGAGTGGGTTCCCGGGTACAATCCCAGCCCCCTAAACTCCCCCCGCCCGCCTAATGCAGACAGGGCCCGTGCGCTAAGCATAAACAATACCTTTAACAGATAACTCTAACCCTGAACATAACACCCAACCCTGTTCCTATTTCTCCCCTTAACACGTAAACCTCACCGTGCGCCTAACTTTAACCTCTTATCCTAACGTTAATGCATAACCCATTTCCTGAGAACAACCCCTATCCCATAATTCTAACCCTGTCTCCTAGTCATCACTGTGACACCTAATCCCTAACCCTAATTCTAAACCGCTAACCCTAACCGTAACCCTACCTACAACCCTAACACTGACAGTAACCCTTACTTCTAACCCCAACGCTATGCCTAACAAAAACCCTAACCCTTGACCCTGACCCTTCACCCTAACCACTAAGCCTTACCCTAACCCTTAACCCTAATCCTAATCCTAACCATTAAACCTAACCCTAGCTCTTAAAGCTAACCCTAAACCTTACCCTCACGACTAGACCTAACCCTGACACTAACCTAACACCTAACCCTAACCAGAACCCCTAAAGCTAACCCTGAACCCTATCCCTAACCCCAGCAGTAAACTTTAACCCTAAACCTAAGCCCAACCCGTAACCCTAATCCTATCCCTTAACCCTAACCCTAACCCTAATGCTAACCCCTAAACGTAACCCTAACCGTCACCGGTAAACCTAACCCTAACCTCTAACACAAACCATAGCACATAACTCTAACCCTAAAACTAACCCTAACCCTAACCATAACCCTAAACCCTAACTCATAACCTTAACCCTAAGCGTTAACTCTCACGCTAACCTTTAATCCTAACCCTAATCCTAATCTTCAACCCTAAACCTAACACTTAACCCTAACCCTGTACCAAACCCTAACCCCTCATCTTAACCCTAACCGTAAACCTCAACCCTAAACCAAAGTGTAACCGTTAAACCTAAGAGTAACCTTTAACCCTAACCCTAATCCCTGACCCTAAGCCCTCACCCTAACACTAAACTTCATCCTTAACCTTAACCATCATCCTAACCGTAAATCTAATTCTCAGACTTCTTGCTTCTTAGAGTTTCAAAAGCCTGCAATCCTCCCATGCCATGCGTGAAAGGAGGCTCTACCACTATGTCCTGCATGAAACCCACGGGCCCATACCCAGAGTATGATAGAGTGGGTTCCCGTGTACAATCCCAGCCCCCTAAACTCCCCCCGCCCGCCTAATGCAGACAGGGCCCGTGCGCTAAGCATAAACAATACCTTTAACAGATAACCCTAACCCTGAACATAACACCCAACCCTGTTCCTATTTCTCCCCTTAACACGTAAACCTCACCGTGCACCTAACTTTAACCACTT